>NC_090752.1:17680826-17683326 GCF_036898095.1 Palaemon carinicauda
CACAACGGTAATGGTACTCTAGTTCTGGGGGTATTCAGTTATTTAAGTCATGGAAGGGTTTAGGCCCATCATTGTAGATACTCGCGTTCCTACGAGTTTGTGATAGCGAAAACTATTACATTTGGGAAGCCTCGTTAAGTATTCTTATTGTCAAGATAGGTGAAAGGGGGATGAGATTTATTTTTGGCCCTTTTTCAATTTCTTATAAGAAATATAATTTATTGAGAATTTTACCTTCAGTACCACTCCATTGATTATTTGCGGTGTATCACCTAAGTCATTGGCACCGAATTGACTTTGGTAAATAACTTAGTGATGCAGAAACCTTGGTTTTAACCTCGCTGATCCTTGAGATGAATAACTCAACTATGATTAAACTAAACATTGTTCTTCTTCATTGCTTATGAAATGATCGGTGAAGATTACGGGTATATAACTTGCATAAAATCAGGCCGGTTAATAGAGCAGTTGTTAACAATTGGTGTAACTTTTCATTGCCTTTAATTCTTCTAATTTTCTGACCTAGTAGTCCGTTGCTGCAAAAATACGTTATTTTTATAATAAATAGTTGTTCCATCCAAAAAAAAAAAACTTGATTTTTATATTATGAATAATTTTATATCTACCTTTTTGATGATGTTAAAAACATCCGTTACTTGTTTTGGGGGAAATGTTAATTAAAGATAAAAGTAAAAGTTAAAATTTCCTCTTAAGAGATATGAATAATTGTTTCTTGAAAAAAATGTGATTTTTATATTATGAATAATTTTATGTCTCCCTTTTTGGTGTTGTTAAAAGGATCCGTTACTTGATTTGCGGAAATGTTAATTAATGATAATAGTACAAGTTAAAATGTTCTCCTAAGAGATATGAATAATTGTTTCCTGAAAAAAAAAAAATGTGATTTTTATATTATGAATAATTTTATATCTCCCTTTTTTATGTTAAAAGGATCCCTTACTTGTTTTGGGGAAATGTTAATTAAAGATAAAAGTAAAAGTTAAATTTTTTTTTTCTTAAGAGTTATACACTATAATAATAACGTGTTACTCTGTAGCAACTATGTACCTAGACAGAAACCTGATAAAAGACATTTTTTTATAGTATACTTTCAAATCATTACTTATTGAACAGCATATATTAGAATTCCATATTAAACAGTACTTATGACAAAATTTGCAATCTTTCAATGGGCAATTCCTACGTATCATATATTTTCTCTATATAATTGACTGTAAGCATTTGAATTTTGTAATACTACTCGAGTACCATATCAGCCCTGATGATTGACGTTTGTCTAGTAATCAATAGGATGGAAAAGGTATGTAAAATGTCACAGCCAATTGCCAGGCTGACACTTGCACGACCTTTTGCCACGAATTTGTCGTGGCAAGTCGTGACATTTTGTGGCACGAACTGGGAAAAAAAAAATACCTCAGAATCACAGCTCACCTGTCCACATTGACACGAACTGGCACGACGAGTTCACGACGAGTTCATGCATAGTTTTAGCATAGTTTGTGCACTTCCCGCATCGTCGCGACGAGTTCACGAACAGTTCGCACATAGTTCACGCCGCGTTCACGAAATTTTGTCGTGACCAGAATTTTGAACATTTCAAAATTCCCTTCACGAAATGCCACGATGTCACGACAGGTTTACGACGAGTTCACTCCAGTTCACGAGGAGTTCACGCCAGTTCACGACTCGAGTCGTGACAATGCGTGCCACAAATTCGTGCAAGTGTCAGGGTACCTAATGCCATCCATTCAAAAGGGCTCACCCCTACACGCATACCGCGACCGACTTTCTATTTTGCGCAATAAATTGTTTCTTTCTCTTTCTTAAGAGATACAAATGAATCCCTACAATTCTGCGGAATGTTAGACCGGACATTTCAGTTCTACCAAAGCAGCATTAAGAGAGAGAGAGAGAGAGAGAGAGAGAGTTGAGACATCCAGTAGAAGAAAGCCTTGTAAGATTGAGTACGGACATCCTCACACTAACATGGATTACACATCCCGCTGACCTGCCTGATCCCTCTTATCCACCATCTGGGCGTCACAGCTTATTTGATAATCCCGCCAGATATTTGCCAGATGCCTTCCTTACTCTCCCCCCCCTCCCCCCTTGTGCTCTAGTCCTTACCCCCATTATCTCTTCCCCCGTCCCTCTACATCAACTTACTCCCCGTATGTTAACACCCCCCCACTCTATATTACAATAATTTTCTCTCGTTCTTCTCTTCTCTTCTTCCCTTGCATAGTTTGTTTAAGTTTCCATTGAAAAAATTATTTCCATTTATTTGTTTTTGTTTTCAAAAATATATGGTTTACACTTATTTGTTTGTGCTTTCTTCAAGAATTTTAGGTTTCCATTTATTTGTTTTTTGTTTTCAAAAAATTTAGGTTTACATTTATTTGTTTCAGTTTTCTTCAAAAATTTTAGGTTCCATTTATTTGTTTTTGTTTTCCAAAATTTTTGGTTTCCATTTATTTGT
>NC_090752.1:17688326-17690826 GCF_036898095.1 Palaemon carinicauda
CTGTCTATGAAATAAGCGTGAGAAACAAGCAGGAGAGTAGTTCTATAAATGTCTTCGATGGATCCAGAACTCACTTAGAGTTCTTAGAGTTCTAAGTGGATCCTGGATGGATCTTTCGCAATTGGGAAGTCACGACACGAGGGGAAAGAATGCCGAATTGTATTGTTTCTACAAGCCATTGTAAATGGAAAGAGCGATTCATCTAAAAGCATTTTATGGGGATTAGGAAGCGGCCTCGTGTTAAATCATCTTCATCCCTGGCTGGGGAAACTGTCTTCTTGAAGTAAGGTTTCCTCGGGAGGTTTGTTTATTGAAGGTTTCAGTAGTTTGTTTAGGAACAATTTACAGTTGTATTATACTGTGTTACTCTATGGACTTGAGTCTTGGTATAACAATGAAACAATCTCCAATAGATTTAGTAGGTTTAAGGACAAAGCCCTCGGAAGAATATTTGGAGTTGAATGGCAGGACAGGATTAGAAATGAAACTATGAGAGATTACTCGAGTGCCATGTGTGGATGAGATCATGATGAGGGGTAGATGGAGATGGTTTGGGCATGCTCTTCGTACTCCCCAAGAGAGATTAGTTCATCAAACGTTCTGCTGGGCTCCACAGGCACTAAAAGAGTTGGGAGACCCAGGCCTACATGGCTGGGGACTATGAAGCGCGAAGTAGGCGATGATGATTGGAGAAGTATTGAATTAAAAGCTCAACATGGAGACGACTGGCGAAATCTAACCGAAGCCCTTTGCGTCAATAGGCGTAGGACGAGATGATGGTGATGATAATACTGTGCAAAACAGTATATTTATTCATTATTAAATCAATTGGGATTTATATTGAAAACATAACTCCTGTAGTGTAAATTAAAACTATATAATTTTCCTTATCTTATGACTCAGACATTTGCGTTTGAAACTGGATACAGTATCCTCACTGGAATGTAGGTTGTGATTACATAGAGACAAATTATAATACAAAACTGTATTTTCTCTGCAGAGTAAATTATTTCCTATTACTGTATTTCTCATAATTTTGTTTTCAATCCATAATGAGGTATGTTCTCCTGGGAAATTGTCTTCTTGAAGTAAAGTTTTCCTGGGAGGTTCGTTTATTGAAGGAAGAAATTCACTTATTTCTCTTCCCCTAGTTATTTTGAAGGTTTTATAGTTTATATATGATTCATTTATTTTAATGTTATTATCTTTAAACTTCTATAGTAGTCTATTTCATTATTTCCTTTCCTCACTGAGCTATTCTCTATGTTGGAGCCCTTGGGCTTATAGCATCCTGCTTCTCCAACTAGCGTTGTAGCTTAGCAAGTAATAATAATGATAACCATAAAAGTGCGCATAGTAGATGATGGAATTCGCTTAGAGATGCTCTTACCAGTGAGATGGCTCTGTTGGTGTTATGCCCTTTTAGAAAGAATGTCATTCTTTTCGATTGCAAATATTTTCAGATGCGATTGTTTATAAAAATGCTCTTCCGTTTCTTAAAAGAGCTTTTTTATATGATATATAATTGCTTAAAATTGTTCACAATCAGATAGGCCTTCAAAAGGAAAGCTTTGTAATATTTTGTTCTATCGTCTATTCAGAATGCTAGAGAACTTAAGTTATTACGCTGTAGGTAATTTAGTGTGTACGTCTTCAGTATTATAATTCAAAGGTTTCAAATATTATGATGATAAATTTTTGTAGTGTATGCATCTTCAGTAACAAAATTTAAGGTTTTTAAATACTGTGATTGTATTTTTTATCGTTTTCATCGTTATGATAATCCAAAACAAAACATATGCATGTAACAAGCAAATAGATCTCTTATCTTATAAAGCAGTGGTTTCTAACAATTGAATATGCTTATGACCAAAGGAGAAAATAATCTAAATAAAATAACTAAACAAAAGATGTATTATGCACCTCTGTAATGTATTTTAGATGAGTACAACTGTAGTGTTTTTTTTCTTGTATTTCGCACTTGTTTTCATGCTAATAATATATGATTTTGTAGCGTTGTGTGACGCTGAATTATTATGATAATCTATTTTGAGTTTTATATGTGTATATATATATATATATATATATATATATATATATATATATATATAATCGCGCGCTCCATTTATGAAAGGTGTATGTAGTGTACTGCATTTTCGTCATCCGGTCCTTTCAAACTTATTGTTATATTTGAAATGAGAGAGAGAGAGAGAGAGAGAGAGAGAGAGAGAGTGGAGAGAGAGAGAGAGAGAGAGAGAGAGAGAGAGAGAGTGAGAGAGAGAGAGAGAGAGAGAGAGAGAGAGAGAGAGAGAGAGAGAGAGAGAGAGAGATCTGATGACTGGTGTTGGATTTAAAAGGCAGCGTATTTACCATTCACATATATTGAAGAAAGATTCCATGTTATATTCAGCCAAAATAAACTATAAACATAAAGACGATTAGATAAGACATCTTCGTCTCTTTACATTCAGAACTTCCTGAACAGTTCCATCTTGTTCGT
>NC_090752.1:17700826-17703326 GCF_036898095.1 Palaemon carinicauda
CTTCCAGCTCTTCTAGTGCCTTGTGGAGCCCAGCTGAACGTTTGGTGAACTAATCTCTCTTGGGGAGAGTACGAATTTTAGTTCTTGATAATTTATAAAAAAAAAAAAAAAAAAAAAAAACACAATTGAGGAGTACCAAGATCAGTCCCGAAAGTAATTAACTGATGTTTCTTAAAAAATCCTCTTTCCTCATCTATAAGTTATGTCGCCACCTCCGTGTCATAATTTAATACTTCTCCATTCATCATCTCCTACTCGCTCTTCATAGTCTTAAGCCATGTAGGTCTGGGTCTTCCAGCTCTTCTAGTGCCTTGTGGAGCCCAGCTGAACGTTTGGTGAACTAATCTCTCTTGGGGAGAGTACGAATTTTTAGTTCTTGATAATTTATAAAAAAAAAAAAAAAAAAAAAAAAAACACACAATTGAGGAGTACCAAGATCAGTCCCGAAGGTAATTAACTTCTGTTTCTTTAAAATCCTCTTCCCTCATCTATAAATTTATGTCACCACCCCCTTGTCATAATTCAATACTTCTCCATTCATCATCTCCTACTTCGCTCTTCATAGTCCTCAGCCATTTAGGTCTGGGTCTTCCAGCTCTTCTAGTGCCTTGTGGAGCCCAGCTGAACGTTTGGTGAACTAATCTCTCTTGGGGAGAGTACGAATTTTAGTTCTTGATAATTTATAAAAAAAAAAAAAATAAAAACACAATTGAGGAGTACCAAGATCAGTCCCGGAGGTAATTTACTTTTGTTTCTTTAAAAATCCTTTTTCCTCATCTATAAATTTATGTCACCACCTCCTTGTCATAATTCAATACTTCTCCATTCATCATCTACTTCGCTCTTCATAGTCCTCAGCCATTTAGGTCTGGGTCTTCCAGCTCTTCTAGTGCCTTGTGGAGCCCAGCTGAACGTTTGGTGAACTAATCTCTCTTGGGGAGAGTACGAATTTTAGTTCTTGATAATTTATAAAAAAAAAAAAAAAAAAAAAAAAACACAATTGAGGAGTACCAAGATCAGTCCCGAAAGTAATTAACTGATGTTTCTTTAAAAATCCTCTTTCCTCATCTATAAGTTATGTCGCCACCTCCGTGTCATAATTTAATACTTCTCCATTCATCATCTCCTACTCGCTCTTCATAGTCTTAAGCCATGTAGGTCTGGGTCTTCCAGCTCTTCTAGTGCCTTGTGGAGCCCAGCTGAACGTTTGGTGAACTAATCTCTCTTGGGGAGAGTACGAATTTTAGTTCTTGATAATTTATAAAAAAAAAAAAAAAAAAAAAAAAAACACAATTGAGGAGTACCAAGATCAGTCCCGAAGGTAATTAACTTCTGTTTCTTTAAAAATCCTCTTCCCTCATCTATAAATTTATGTCACCACCCCCTTGTCATAATTCAATACTTCTCCATTCATCATCTCCTACTTCGCTCTTCATAGTCCTCAGCCATTTAGGTCTGGGTCTTCCAGCTCTTCTAGTGCCTTGTGGAGCCCAGCTGAACGTTTGGTGAACTAATCTCTCTTGGGGAGAGTACGAATTTTAGTTCTTAATAATTTATAAAAAAAAAAAAAAAAAAAAAAAACACACAATTGAGGAGTACCAAGATCAGTCCCGAAAGTAATTAACTGATGTTTCTTTAAAAATCCTCTTTCCTCATCTATAAATGATGTCGCCACCTCCTTGTCATAATTCAATACTTCTCCATTCATCATCTACTTCGCTCTTCATAGTCCCTCAGCCATTTAGGTCTGGGTCTTCCAGGCTCTTCTAGTGCCTTGTGGAGCCCAGCTGAACGTTTGGTGAACTAATCTCTCTTGGGGAGAGTACGAATTTTAGTTCTTGATAATTTATAAAAAAAAAAAAAAAAAAAAAAACACAATTGAGGAGTACCAAGATCAGTCCCGAAAAGTAATTAACTGATGTTTCTTTAAAAATCCTCTTTCCTCATCTATAAGTTATGTCGCCACCTCCGTGTCATAATTTAATACTTCTCCATTCATCATCTCCTACTCGCTCTTCATAGTCTTAAGCCATGTAGGTCTGGGTCTTCCAGCTCTTCTAGTGCCTTGTGGAGCCCAGCTGAACGTTTGGTGAACTAATCTCTCTTGGGGGGAGAGTACGAATTTTAGTTCTTGATAATTTATAAAAAAAAAAAAAAAAAAAAAAAAAAAACACAATTGAGGAGTACCAAGATCAGTCCCGAAGGTAATTAACTTCTGTTTCTTTAAAAATCCTCTTCCCTCATCTATAAATTTATGTCACCACCCCCTTGTCATAATTCAATACTTCTCCATTCATCATCTCCTACTTCGCTCTTCATAGTCCTCAGCCATTTAGGTCTGGGTCTTCCAGCTCTTCTAGTGCCTTGTGGAGCCCAGCTGAACGTTTGGGTGAACTAATCTCTCTTGGGGAGAGTACGAATTTTAGTTCTTAATAATTTATAAAAAAAAAAAAAAAAAAAAAAAACACACAATTGAGGAGTACCAAGATCAGTCCGAAAG
>NC_090752.1:17712597-17725097 GCF_036898095.1 Palaemon carinicauda
TATCCTATTATGAAATACTCTTGCATGCACACCAAAATTACAACTGAAAAGATATAATGAAAATTGCTTTATATGGAATAAAATTTTCCTCATATAATAGTAACATTTGCATTTCAGCTTTGTCTATTTTTTTTTCCTTTTGACTTTCACAAAATATTTTTTTTGGAATATCACAAACAACTTTTAGGTAGTATAATTTTTCGTGCTTTACAAAAAAAAAAAAAGAAAAAAAAATATCGTTGGAAGTTCCGCTTACAATGATGAACATAGAATAGATTATGTCCCGGATATTGATCCAAAACTTTAATTAATGAATTATTATCATATAATTGCTTGCATTATTCAGGGGGTCAGGCCGTGCAAGCAAATACATTTATATATTCTTTTTCACGTGCGTGAATACAGTCAAATATATATTTCGGCTTAGTGCATGTGTATAATTGCATATTGTGCTTTGAAACAGTCGCTTTTGTTCCGCTGTCTGTAAATACTCGCGCGTGTGACTATGCTTGTACTTTTATTTGCTTGCGTGTTTGTGAACACGCATACGCACGCATATATACTGTGTGTGTATATGTGTATATATATATATATATATATGTATATATATATATAGTTTTCAATATTATATTTATACAGTATATATATATATATATATATATGTATGTATTATATATATATATGTGTGTGTGGTGTGTGTTCTGTGTTTATATGCGTGTTTATTTCTGTATCTTATTTAATAACATTTCAGCTTCAAAAGTATAGTCATGAGAGAGAGAGAGAGAGAGAGAGAGAGAGAGAGAGAGAATGGTATAGGTGGGTGTTTTCGTAAAATCATTGTTGAATGTTTGACTAATACATTGCAAAAAGTAATTATTAATGGGCTCCATAGTGACTATAGTATGTTAATATCCGGTGTTCTTCAGGGTTAGTGTTTGGCCACTTATTTTTTTCATACTGTATTCGAATATGTAGTGTAGATCTATGTAGTTTGTCCTGAAGAAGATTGTTGCTTATGTAGGTGATGCTACTCTTTTTATCAATTCCATCTCCCTGGGTGTAGATCTATGGATTTTGAATCCATTAATAGAGATCTATCTAAAATTAAGATATGGTTCAAATAAAAGGGCATAAATTTGAACCCTACTCTTCAAAAAAAAAAAAAAAAAAAAAAAAAAAAAAAAAACTAAAGTTAATCAGAAATTCTCCGTAAATATATACTATTCTCAACTGTATTTCAGTAAAATACAGGCGACCGTAATTTTACGTTACTCTGTTATCATTTACGGGTTAGTGACCGTAATATCACTCCTTTACGTCCGTATATCCATTTTTAAAAACCGTAAATGCCTGGTAACATTTATTCCAGGAGTTTTACCGTTTTTTTAGGGCAAATTTTTAGGTGTAACAATACTCACTATATGGTTGTAAGTAGGTCGAGGACAGTGGCTCTTCAACCTCCCTGACCTTTGCATTGACAATGTGTCTATATATAACGCTTAAGATTCTAATTTTGATTCTTGTTTGCAAATATTCATTTGAGCAACATATTCGGTCTGTTTATTCTTGAAATGCACAAACAAACTGTCATATTTAGAGTATTATATTTCTGTGATCAATCTGCCTTAAGGAAACGTTTTAATTTCTATAATTTAACATATTTAAAGTATAGTTCTTCAGTCTAGGCTTTAGGTGCTGATTTTCATGTTAATTTGTTAAAAACTTGCTACCTAATAAATTAATTAATCCTGATCTGGATATTAATCTCCTGTACTGTAGTTCAGTTAATCCTTTTATTCGTGTTGCATAAGATTTACTTCATAATCCTTTGCATTCAGTTCTTCCAAGACTGCACCCTCTTGTATTTAGTTTTAGGTATGCTGTCAATTCTAACAGTGCTGGTTTCATCATAGAGCACATTAATACAGAGTATTCTAGAAGTTTTATTATAGCTTTAGCTAAGTTGTGGAATGATCTTCCTAATCAGGCAGTTGAATCGGTGGAACTCCAGAAGTTCAAACTTGTTACAAACGTTATTCTATTGAATGGGCTGATCCATTTTAATTTTGTTACTCATTAAATAGTTTTTATTTTTTTATGATTATTTATAGAAAAAATCGTTGTTTCTCCATTTCATTTCCGCACTTAGCAGCTTTCCCTGTTGCAACCTTTAGTCTTGTAGCATCCTACTTCTCCAACCAGGGTTGTAGCTTGGCTAGTATAACAATATTAATCATTATATGAGATTGTGTGGGGTGGGTGTAAACACACAATCATTAATACACACACACACACACACACATTATATATATATATATATATATATGTATATATATATGTATGTGTATATATATATATATATATATGTGTGTGTGTGTATATATATATATATATATATATGTATATATGAATATAAACATACATACATACATACATATATTACATACATACATATATTGTATGTGTTGTATGCATATGCACATACAGTTGTATGTATTTCATATTCGTAGTTTAATAGAAGGGTGACGAAACATCTATATCGTCTTAATTAACGGCTTATTTTATTAATAATGCGCGAGTGAGCTTCCTTATGCATAATCTATCGCGTCTTTTGGATAACAAGTTTCTAATTGTTTAATTAAAAACTCCGTATGGAATAAAACTTAAGTCTCGTTCCGCACCTGCTTTGTTACGATAATAGTTTTAAATCGACATCTCAAATTCATCAGACGTAAATAAACTCGATGCCATTCGATTGTTCTGTTAATTCTATTTTCTTGAACATGAAGATTTGATTCCCTGGCGTTGTTAGAATGCTATAGTCCATTTCTTTTAGCGATGCATATTTGCACCGATTCGCAGCGGTGCCCTTTAGCTCGGAAAGGTTTCCGGATCGCTGATTGGTTGGACAAGATAATTCTAACCAATCAGCGATCAAGAAACTTTTCTGAGCTAAAAGGGCACCGCCGCGAGTCGGTGCAAATATGCATCGCTAAAAGAAATTAAGAGCAGATGTCATAGATTTATTTTGGTGCTAGTTTTATAAGCAATTATGTAAGTGTCTTGGTACAGTAATTGTCCATATTCCCTATCGATTAATTAACAATATATGCTTTACAAGCATCAATATAGCTCAAGGACGTAAGGATATTTATTTAGCTAGTTTTTGTTCTTTTGGTTATTTTATTGGCTCATATATATATATATATATATATATAAATATAAATATATATATATATATAAATATAAATATGAATATAAATATATATATATATATATATATATATATCTGTGTGTGTGTACACATATAAACTTTCATAAATTATGTGATCGTATCTTGCGGCGTCAGTCCATTGTACCTCAAATCGATATACTCTATGTAAACAAAACTACTTCCCTTTGCCTTTGCAAATACTTTTATTCCACTAGTTTTGCGTTGGAACTGTTAAGGCATACCACTATTATTTGCATTAGTAGTAATAGTAGTAGTTTGGAACTGGAAGAGCAGTGAATTAAAACCGTACCAGAGACTATAAAACACACAAAGAAAATTTAAAAACTTTCTAGGAGGTTGTAGTTTTAGTAGTAGAAGTAGTAGTAGTAGTAAAAGTAGTAATAGTAGTAGTAGTAGTAGTAGTATCATCCATGACGTGATAGGGCCAATGAAGAAAAGAACAATGGCAATTATTGCCACTCACACATAAAGAAAATTAAAAAACTTTCTAGGAGGTGGTTGTAGTAGTGGTGGTGGTGGTGGTGGTGGTGGTAGTAGTAGTAGTAGTAGTAGTAGTAGTAGTAGTAGTAGTAGTAGTATCATCCATGACGTGATAGGGCCAATCAAGAAAAGAACAATGGCAATTATTGCGTGTCTGGCGAATGGCAATCCTTTCCCTCCCCCCGCAAGGCAAGACCTGCTTCTCTTAATTGAACCTTTTTTTTTTCTCGGGGATTTGGTTATCATTGAGGTGTTCCCCAACATGAATGATTATTATCTGTCGAAAGGAAGGAAGGAAGAGGGTTTCATTTTCCTTCTGACCCCTACCCCCCCTCCTGGGAGGAAACCCCCCCCCCCCCCCCTCATTTTCTCTGTCTATCTCCCCATCTCTACTTTTCTGCGTGAGCGATAATTCTTCCAGATCATCAGGGTTTTCTCCACTGCTGGTAATTAATAGTATGATTCTTTTTTATTCTCTTCTCTTCTTGTGCCTGTTTAATTCGTTTTTTAATTTTAATTTTTCTATCATACTATTCTATTTCCATCCTTATATCCTTTTCTTCACTTGGCGATTAACCCTGTAGGAGACCTTGGGCTTTTATTATTATTATTATTATTATTATTATTATTACTCGCTAAGTTACAACCGTAGTTGGAAAAGATGGATGCTATAAACCGAGTAGCCCCAACAGGGAAAATAGCCCAGTGAGGAAAGGAAACAAGAAAAAGTAAAATATTTTAAGAACAGTAACAACTTTGAAATAGATATTTCATTTATTATTATTATTATTATTATTATTATTTTTATTATTATTATTACTTGCTAAGCTACAACCGTAGTTGGAAAAGATGGATGATATAAACCCAGGGGCCCCAACAGGGAAAATAGCCCAGTGAGGAAAGGAAACAAGGAAAAGTAAAATATTTTAAGAAAAGTAACAACTTTGAAATAGATATTTCATTTATTATTATTATTATTATTATTATTATTATTATTATTATTATTATTACTTGCTAAACTAGAATCGTAGTTGGAAAATCGTAGAAGGATGCTATAAACCCTGGGGCCCCAACAGGGAAAATAGCCCAGTGAGGGAAGGAAACAAGGAAAGGTAAAATATTTAAAAAACAGTAACAACTTTGAAATAGATATTTCATTTAGAAACTATAAAATTTTTAACAAAACAAAAGGAAGAGAAATTAGATAGCATCTTGCTTTTCCAACTAGGGTTGTAGCTTAGCAAGTAATTAACTGATGTTCCTTTTAAAAATTCTCTTTCCTCATCTATAAATGATGTCGCCACCTCCGTGTCATAATTCAATACTTCTCCATTCATCATCTCCTACTTCGCTCTTTATAGTCCTCAACCATTTAGGTCTGTGTCTTCCAGCTCTTCTAGTGCCTTGTGGAGCCCAGCTGAACGTTTGGTGAACTAATCTCTCTTGGGGAGAGTACGAATTTAAGTTCTTAATAATTTATAAAAAACAAAAAAAAAAAAAAACACACAATTGAGGAGTACGAAATTACTCTCGATGGTAATTAACTGATGTTTCTTTAAAAATCCTCTTTTTTTCATCTGTAAATTATGTCGCCACCTCCGTGTCATAATTTAATACTTCTCCATTCATCATCTCCTACTTCGCACTTCATAGTCCTCAGCCATGTAGGTCTGTGTCTTCCAACTCTTCTAGTGCCTTGTGGAGCCCAGCTGAACGTTTGGTGAACTAATCTTCTTGTCATAATTCAATACTTTTCCATCCATCATCTGCTACTTCGCTCTTCATAGTCCTGAGCCATTTAGGTCTGGGTCTTCCAACTCTTCTAGTGCCTTGTGGAGCCCAGCTGAACGTTTGGTGAACTAATCTCTCTTGGGGAGAGTACGAATTTTAGTTCTTGATAATTTATAAAAAAAAAAAAAAAAAAAAAAAAAAAACACAATTGAGGAGTACTAAGATCAGTCCCGAGTGTAATTAACTGATGTTTCTTTAAAAACTCTTTCCTCATCTATAAATTATGTCGCCACCTCCGTGTCATAATTTAATACTTCTCCATCCATCATCTGGTACTTCGCTCTTCATAGTCCTGAGCCATTTAGGTCTGGGTCATCCAACTCTTCTAGTGCCTTGTGGAGCCCAGCTGAACGTTTGGTGAACTAATCTCTCTTGGGGAGAGTACGAATTTTAGTTCTTGATAATTTATAAAAAAAAAAAAAAAAAAGACAATTGAGGAGTACGAAGATCAGTCCCGAAGGTAATTCACTGATGTTTCTTTAAAAATCCTCTTTCCTCATCTATAAATTTATGTCACCACCTCCTTGTCATAATTTAATACTTCTCCATTCATCATTTCCTACTTCGCTCTTCATAGTCCTCAGCCATGTAGGTCTGGGTCCTCCAACTCTTCTAGTGCCTTGTGGAGCCCAGCTGAACGTTTGGTGAACTAATCTATCTTAGGGAGAGTACGAATTTTAGTTCTTGATAATTTATTAAAAAAAAACACAAATGAGGAGTACCAAGATCAGTCCCGAAGGTAATTAACTTCTGTTTCTTTAAAAATCCTCTTTCCTCATCTATAAATGACGTCGCCACCTCCTCGTCATTCACCCATGCACAATCTTAGCCCCTCCCACTTCATCTTCTTCTTCCTCCCCGTGTTCTTTCATTCCGGCGATCTTTTCACGCCCGTTTATCATCGTTGGCTGTTGCTGGCGATGTCTTTGGGCTGTCTTGCGTTATTCCCGCGGTTCATTGTCTATCTCCAACCTCTTGTCATTTATCTTCCTCTCTCGGGTCCGGGGCGCGATGTAGACTTCGCCTTGGGTAGTGAATGATGTGTCGGTTCGGGTTCGCTGTATATTCTTCATCCGGGTCCTCCGGGAAGTAGCAAGTTCTTCGGTCTCTCTCTCTCTCTCTCTCTCTCTCTCTCTCTCTCTCTCTCTCTCTCTCTCTGTTCAAATGTTTTTGAGTGTTTATTAGACTATCTCTTCCTCATTAAGAAGGGAGAAGTATATTGTTGCTATTATTATTATTATTATTATTAGTAGTAGTAGTAGTAGTAGTAGTAGTAGTAGTAGTAGTATTGTCGTTGTTGTTGTTGTTGTTGTTGTTGTTGTTTTTTATTATTGATAACTTCTATCATTTCATTACTGTGCAGCTCATGAACTGACGACTCAAGGAAATGGCATGGCTTTTTATAGGCACTTTTTAAAAGTTGAAAATATCCTGTTGATTTTTAATTAAAAAATTATACATTTGATAACCAATATCAATGGTCTGATTGAAATATAAGTAAATAAATAATAGGTAAATAAGAAGAAATTCTTTAGATATCTCGACAAGTATCAATAGTAATATTGCCTATTTATTTTGATAACATATCTTAGTTGTGATATTAATCGTTGTACCATTGTCCTTTCTTTTGAATGAAGGGCGTTAAGAATCAGATTAGTAACTTAATGGTTAATATTTTTAGCTTTAAAATTTATCTTTATTTAGTATTTTGCTAAAGTTATAAGTCTACAAAAGATCATATCATGGTTGTGTTACTTACAAAGTGGAAACATTGTTGTTGTTGTTGTTGACACTTAAGTAATTAGATATTTTTTTTTTACTTGCATTCATGTTAGCCATATCTTACTATAGTTATTCCTTCTGTATTGATGGCAGTAAACAGTACAAATGTGATATATATATATATATATATATATATATATAGTGTTTTGTATTTCCTTTGGAGAAGAATAAAGAAAACAGTTATTAGAATGAAATTCTAAAGAAAAATACTACTCATCACCTTTATCTGGCAAGCATTTCTAAAATGTATTTCAGAAATGTTTAAATGCATGAACAAAACGTGCAATGGCCCCCTCTGTACTTCAAAGTGAATATAAATATAAATTTGACGAGGAGCACAGAATGCAAGAACAGTAATTGTTTGGTAGAGGTATGCAAATGTTTATGAGAAAAATCCTCTCTCTACATAATTTTACATGGGCTCTTCCTCGTCACGATTTGAGCCGAAAAGTTACATATAAAGTTACATTTGTACTCGTTGGGTCATTTTTTGTACAGTTGGCTTCGTTAATTCCGGTACACTTAACTCTTCTTTGCTTCTTATGTAGCGTACCGGAATTAACGAAGCCAACTGTACATACAAGAGGGCCGTTCAATTAGGAAAATTACTCTTCTTTGCTTCCTATGTAGTGTACCAGAATTAATGAAGCCAACTGTACATACAAGAGGGCCGTTCGATTAGGAAAATTACTCTTCTTTGCTTCCTATGTAGTGTACCAGAATTAATGAAGCCAACTGTACATACACGAGGGTCGTTGGATCAGGAAAATTAAGCTAGGTGAGATATAAATAGTAAATAAAGAAATAGTTTTTTTTTTTGGAGACTACCACAGCATGGTGAAAGTGCTTCATTATGAAACCTTTGCCAGTTATAATGTGAAACTCACTCTCTCTCTCTCTCTCTCTCTCTCTCTCTCTCTCTCCTCTGAACCTACCACAGTATGGAGAAAGTGCTTCATAATGAAACCTTTAACTTGTCATAAAGTCTCTCTCTCTCTCTCTCTCTCTCTCTCTCTCTCTCTCTCTCTCTCTCTCTCTCTCTCTCTCTCCTCAGAAACTACCACAGCATGGAGAAAGTGCTTCATAATAAAACCTTTAACTTGTCATAAAGCTCTCTCTCTCTCTCTCTCTCTCTCTCTCTCTCTCTCTCTCTCCTCTCTCTCTCTCTCTCTCTCCTCTCTCTCTCTCTCTCTCTCTCTCCCTTTCACTTTGCTTGACATAAAGTATATGTCTCTCCTTTTCTCTCTCATCAGAACTTACCACAGCATGGAGAAAGTGCTTCATAATGAAACCTTTAACTTGTCATAAAGTCTCTCTCTCTCTCTCTCTCTCTCTCTCTCTCTCTCTCTCTCTCTCTCTCTCTCTCTCTCCGCTCGTCATAAAGTATCTTTCCTTCACCTTTTTTCTTTCTTTTATCAAAACCTACCACCTCATGGAGAAAGTGCTTCATAATCAAACCTTTAACTTGTCATAAAGTGTCTCTCTCTCTCTCTCTCTCTCTCTCCTCTCTCTCCTCTCTCTCTCTCTCTCTCTCTCTCTCTCTCCCTTTGATTGACATAGAGTATCTGTCTCTCCTTTTCTCTCATCAGAACTTACCACAGCATGGAGAAAGTGCTTCATAATCAAACCTTTAACTTGTCATAAAGTCCTCTCTCTCTCTCTCTCCTCTCTCTCTCTCTCTCTCTCTCCTCTCTCCTCTCTCTCTCTCTCTCTCTCACTTTGCTTGACATAAAGTATCTGTCTCTCCTTTTCTCTCTCATCAGAACTTACCACAACATGGAGAAAGTTCTTCATAATCAAACCTTTAACTTGTCATAAAGCTCTCTCTCCTCTCTCTCTCTCTCTCTCTCTCTCTCTCTCTCGTACTCACAGTGGAAACTTCAAATGTCCACCCCAGCTGTACCCAGTAAAACAAGCGATATGCAAATCAAAACAGCTATTTTATATCATGTCACTGGTTGATAATCGCAACATGCGTAACACCTTCAGAAGTGGCTGGGCTTTCAGATCATCGAGGCATTTACAAATGGATATATAATAGCCTGGGATAACAGTAGATTCAATTGTTCCTTGTTGGACTTGACATAACTGACACTGCAATAACAGTGAAGAACACGCGTCCGTCAAGCTATAACATCCACGACACCAGGAACACATATAGCCCAGAAGGGAAGGGAGAGATTTCTCTTTTTGCGCTGTGGGGGGGAGAGAGAGGAGAGAGAGAGAGAGAGAGAGAGAGAGAGAGAGAGAGAGAGAGAGAGAGAGAGAGAGAGAGAGAAGGGGTTGGGACTTCCAATAGAATGTGAAGAACGTTTACAAAGAGAGAGAGAGAGAGAGAGAGAGAGAGAGAGAGAGAGAGAGTGAGAGAGAGAGAGAGAGAGAGAGAGAGAATTTGAAGAGCATTGACAAAAATATAAGTTTTTTTTCTAATATCGAAAAAAGTTTGGTCTTTAAAACACTGACTTTCCATAATTTCTGGAAGTATGTATGTATATATATAATTTTAAATATTCAATAACTTTTTCTGAATTAGAACTTATCATTAGTCAGTATTTTAGTAAAGTTATTATAAGTCTGCAAAAGATCCTCCTATGGTTGTGTTTTTAGAAAGTGGAAACCTTGTAATTGTTGACACTCTAAAGTAATTAAAGATATTTTGTTAATTGCAGTTATGCTAGCCTTATCTTACTATAACTATTATTCATTATGAAGTAAATAAAGACGTCTTAATTACCTTATAACTTACTGAAGGGTATTTGGTCTATTAATCAGGACAAGTCACGCGGTCAGTAACAATATTTAGTTACTAGGATTCGGGAAGAGAAAGGTTGTAATTCCTTACAGTCAATGGAATGAACTACAGTATAATGTAAATTACATTTTGATTAAAATTAAGTAAATGGATAGATAGACTGTGTGAATAATAATAATAATAATAATAATAATAATAATAATAATAATAATAATAATAATAATAATAATAATAATAATAATAGGGAAGTGGAGAATACGGGGAAAGGAAGAGTACCCCTGGATACAATCCAATTTATAGCTCAAAGGCAGGTACTCGGGATGGGAAAGATTAAGGAAATAGGGAGGAGGAGAAGTACAGGAGAAGAACAAAAGAGAGGGGCAGACCCTCTTGCGATATTAAGGATTTGGTATTATTATTTTAGTTACCAGAATGTGTCTTTTTAAAGACTTACGTTTTATTTTTCCTTGGATTTGATTTGTTCATTTCAAAGGAATTTATGTAAATATTTGTGTATATAACCCTATTTGATAGGTTTATTATGATACGTAAGATACATGATTTATATATTTATCAGATTATAAGTATGAAGACAGTAATAATCTCTTATATTCTTTTAGATTTCGTGGATAAGTTGAAGTTTTCTTAAAGCTTTAAAAAGACTATATTCTTAATGTATGTTGAAATTCAAAATGTTCTCCGAATACCGACCATATTGCCATGTGTTTTAAGACTGAAAACTGCCATTTCGTAGCATTATACCGAAATAACAACTCCGTACTCTTGATGCGTGACTATGGAGTGAATATAAGTATGAAAAACATAAGCTTTCAAGGAATCAACAAATTGAATTATGTAAATGCAATCAAGGAAATGCCTGGTTCAACCTGTAAATGAAGTTTACCATCATCATTACGGGAACGGCAATGCCAGGGCGCAAAAATGGCACGGTTTTTTTGATAAGTCTTGTTTGTCTAAATGCTGAACCTCACGCGAGGTTGTCGCACGCTATTTCGACGGACCTTATTTTGACTAGAAAATTTATATATGTATATATGTATATATATATATATATATATATATATATATATATATATATATATGTATATATATATATGTATATATATGTATATATATATATGTATATGTATATATGTATATATATATATATATATATATATATATATAAAATATAATATATATATATATATATATATATATATATATATATAAAATATAATATATATATATATATATATATATATATATATATATATATATATATATTTCTTCTTTATCAAAGATTTGCAAGAATTATAGGAAGGATTTTCGATTTAGGCTATAAATTTATTTAGTAATGAGAAAATCTTGTACTTTCTGCTAAAATAATTGGAGTAAAAGAATGCTAAAAAAATACTCCATGAGATTTAGCGTATTTTATAAATATTTAGATAATATTAAGATTCATAGATTTGATTTTCAATCAGTCTATAGTTAAGATTTCTCACATACCTTAAAAATGGAGCTTTAATAATTTATATTATAGTATTGAGAAAGTTTTGTACTTACTGCTATAAAATTTGGAGTAAAAGACATGGAAAAAAATACTTTTTGATGTTTAGCGTATTTTAAGAATATTCATATATTAAGATTCATAGGTTTAATTTTCAATTAATCATGAGTTATTAAGATTGTTCACTTACCTTTAAATTGGCTATACATTATATCGATTTTTTTTTTTTTATTAAAATGAAATTTAGAATTTAGAATTTTCACTTTTGGGCTTCTTGTCCCCTTTGTAGTTTTTTTTATCTACCCCTTACCACCTTGTCCCACAAATAATCTAGGGATTGTATGTACCAATGCCCTCAGGTATTCATAACTGGTCAACTTTTCCTATCAATAATAAGATTGCAACACTGGTAATTTATATAAGATAGTACATTTCCTAATTAAAGGCTTTCTTTTTTAATTAAAGATGCATATATTCAGTACCCTGGTAATTTATATAAGATAATACATTTCCTAATTAAAGGCTTTCTTTTTTTAATTAAAGATGCATATATTCAGTACCCTATGTAACTTTCCTTTCTATAATTACTGTATTAAATAATGATCCATTCAAAGGTTTTTATACCATTTCACTTGCTATTGCTGCTATTGAATTATTTATCATTCATACCTGTATCATGCCTACTTCGATTTTATTCACAGCCATATCTTAATCCTTATATATTTCATAACCTCAGTGTTCATTCACCATTTAACTGTTTTCTTTAGTAACTTAATACGAAATTTCAATCTAGCGATTTTTTTCTCGTTCACTTATTCACAACTTTAACATTATTCATTGTTTCGCTCTCATAATTCAAATTCAATTCTCCTCTCAAATCATTCAAATTTTATTCATATTTTTCAAATAACTTCATACTTTGAAGTTTATTAACTTCCCTCAGTTGA
>NC_090752.1:17730097-17737597 GCF_036898095.1 Palaemon carinicauda
TTTCTTGTGGTTTTTTTTTTCATCCGCTATACGAAAAGACAACTAAACACACACATACTGTCGATTTAGATATGCGTATTTAATCATAGATTATCTATATATGTGTGTGTGCTGACTTGCATATTAGCATGCAATTTAGATACAAAGTTCACAGTGGATTTCTTGTGGGGTTTTTTTATCCGCTATACGAAAAGACAACTAAACACACATACTGTCGAATTAGGTGTGTGTATTTATTTATAGATTATCTGTATGTGTGTGTGTTTGTGTTGACTTGCATATATGCATGCAATTTAATTACAAAGCAGACAGTGTATTTCTCGTGTGTGGTATTTTCCGTTATATGAAAAGGCAACTAAACACAGATATCGATTTAGGTATGTGTGTATTTATAGATTATTTGTATTTGTGTGTTTGTGTTGATTTGCATCTATGCATGCAATTTAAATACAAAGTACACAGTGTATTTCTCGTGTGTGTTTTTTTCCGCTATGCGAAAAGACAACTAAACGCACATACTGTCGATTTAGATATGTGTTTATTTATAGATTATCTTTATATGTGTGTGTTTGTGTTGACTTGCCTATATGCATGCAATTTAATTACAAAGTACACAGTGGATTTCTTGTGTTTTTTTTTTATCCGCTATACGAAAAGACAACTAAACACACATACTGTCGATTTAGGTATGTGTATTTATTTATAGATTATCTGTATATTTGTGTGTTTGTGTTGACATGCATATATGCTATTAAAATTTTATTGATAGATCAAAATGTTAACAAAACTTTATTTATAAACTTGATGATTTTGAGGATGCATTTCACTGACTTATATATACGCATTACAGTATGAGAATAAGTTCAAATAAAGCATTCTGTGATTTATAGTTTTGTTGGATAGTGAGGGAATTAGAAGCTTCAAAATAAATTGAGTACCCTTTTTCGCAAATGACACTTCCACCAAAACAAATAATTTATTGGGAAATAAATAAATAAATAAATAAAAAACTTATCCAATGCACATTGGTGAGACTGGAGATGCTGTTGATACTCCATATATAACTGGTGAAATTGATCTGTAGATTATATGTGTGTGTATATATGTGTATATATATATATATATATATATATATATATATATATATATATATATATATATATAATATATAATATGTATGTATGTATATATATATATATATATATATATATATATATAGTCCCATAAACCTATTTATTTGTTACATATTTTTATTTAGAAAAGGTTATTAATGCATGTCACATATATATATATATATATATATATATATATATATATATATGTATATATATATACAATATATATACATATACAATATATATATACATACTGTATTTGTGTGTGTGAAATTATTAGTTATGGCTTTAATTCGAGTATATTAATTGAATAGCTAGAATTAAAAAAGTTTTAAATACCCATACACGAACCTCTGCCGTATTTGGTATTCGACCGGTATACTACTTTTGTATAACTTTGTAAGCCTAACTCTAAATCTCTTCTTAGAAAAACACAAAGTAAAAAAAAGGAGCTAAGAAGTACTGAAGGAAAAACTATAGGGTTCGGTAAACGAAGTTAGAACGGAAGAGTGGAAAATAAAACAGGTTTGGAGAACAAAAACTCTGAAAAAATACTGAAAATCAGATGTGAGATACCAGAAAAGAACAAATGGTAGTTCTGTTATATTTATACTTGTTGTGTTTGATTATTTTAATGAGCATTATATAAGATATGCCACTGAAAATATTTATCATCACTTATCATTATTATTACTAGCTAATGGCTATGGTGGCCAATGTGGTAACCTCCCTGACTGGTGAACGCCAGACCGGGGTTCGAATCCCACTCAAACTCATTAGTTTCTTTGGTCACTGCAACCTTACCATCCTTGGGCGAGCCTATAGGTCTATCTGCCGAATCATCAGCAGCCATTGCCTGGCCTTCCTTGGTTTAGCTTGAGTGGAGAGGGGGCCTTGGGCGCTGATCATATGTATATTTGGTGAGCGGCCTTTAAACCTTCAAGCTACATCCGTAGTTCGAAAAGCAGGATGCTATGCCATAAACTCAAGTGAGTCCAACGGGGAAAATAGCCCAGAGAGGAAGTGAAATATGGAATCATAGAATATTGTGCCTGAGTGTACTCTCAAGCAAGAGAACTCTGGCAAAAAAAAAAAAAAATTCTTAAATGAATCTATAGCATTTTGAAACATGACAAACTAACATAATCTAGAGTTAATTTTAGGGAAAAAAAGAATATAATCTGTGAAATATTATTCAAAATTAAGTGCTTTATATGATGAATCCTCCTATCACGACTAAATTAATTCATTTGTTTAATCTTTAAATGAAATAGATTATTTTTTTTTTTACATTAAATTCATTATATATGACATTAACGATGATTACTTTGAATGTATTTGGACATTTATTATTATTATTATTATTATTATTATTATTATTATTATTATTATTATTATTATTATTATTATAGCAACTTGCTTTTCCAACTAGGGTTGTAGTTTGGCTAGTAATCAAAACAGTGATAACTTATAATAATAATAATAATAATAATAATAATAATAATAATAATAATAATAATAATAATAATAATAATGTGGTTTTCCTTGCGATATTGCAAAACCTATTTACTGATATATCCTAATATTCATTACTGAAAGGTGGAAGTTTTTTTTACCGATTTTTTTTCTTTTTATACTATGCTTGCCTATCTCCTCAGTTTGTAATTTCATTTAGCATAATGAATTAAAGATAATTGATGCTACTTTCCCCATGATTAATTTTGCCAAGAAATAGAACAAGACAACAGGAGTATTATTTTCCAGAAAGAAGACGAATACAATCAGAAAACTGATAACAAATGCTTATAATATTCATAGGTGATAGCAAACAAGTTTTTTTATATCCTATAATTGAACGATTAAGGAAATAATAGATACCTTTGTCTATTATCAGAAACCCATTATTCACGTTGCTTTGTTTACTATGCTATTATACGTACGTCATCAATCTTATCATTTTTATCGTAGACTTGTTGCTGTTTTTCATTTTCCCTTCAATCAAATTGGCATGTCAATTATGCTGGTAATTTGATTCCACTGTTTTCCATGGCAAATTCAGCTTTTCCAGTTGAATGATGAACAGACAGGTTTTTAAGAAGTATGTGTTTTTAAATCATGAGCCACGAAGATATTCTTAAAGGTATGCAGTAATTTGGCGTAAAGGTGTATTTTCTACACATGCATGTGTATGTGTGTGAATACATTATATATATATATATATATATATATATATATATATATATATATATATATATATATATATATATATATACACACAGTATATATATGTGTATATATATATATATATATATATATATATATATATATATACACACAGTATATATATGTGTATATATATATATACACAGTATATATATATATGTATATATATATATACATATATATATATAAATATATATATATATACAGTATATATATATATATATATATATATATATATATATATATATATATATGTGTATATATATACATATACTGTATATATACATATATATATAAATATATATATATATATATATATATATATATATATATATATATATATACAGTATATATATATATATATATATATATATATATATATATATATATATATATATATATATATATATATATATATATATATATATATATATATATATATATATATATATATATTGTATAGGTTTGTGTAATGTGACACCAGTAAGTTAAGCCAATAAATCAATAATGCTCCGTTTTACTCAGGGTGTAGGACCCTTAAAGGATGGAAACTGGATTCTGGCTACATTCATTATTCAACTATTTGTAAAACAGTTATTATATTTGCTGTGATTTTGAAGAATTCATATTTTCAAAATTACTTATTGGCGACCAGAATCCTTTTCTAGAAAACAGATTTTGAAAAGTGAAGAGTCCTAACTCAGGAAACAGATTTTGAAAAGTGAAGAGTCCTAACTCAGGAAACAGATTTTGAAAAGTGAAGAGTCCTAACACAGGAAACTGATTTTGAAAAGTCAAGAGTCCTAACACAGGAAACAGATTTTGAAAAGTCAAGAGTCCTAAGGAAGGAAACAGATTTTGAAAAGTCAAAAGAGTCCTAACACAGGAAGCTGATTTTGAAAAGTCAAGAGTCCTAGGGAAGGAAACAGATTTTGAAAAGTCAAAAGAGTCCTACCACAGGAAACAGATTTTGAAAAGTCAAGAGTCCTACCACAGGAAACAAATTTTGAAAAGTCAAGCTGCCTAACAAAGGAGGCAGATTTTGAAAAAAAGAAGAGTTCCAACACAGGAAACAGACTAGAGTCTAACACAGGAAACAGATTTTGAAAAGTCAAGAGTCCTAACACAGGAAACAGATTTTTAAAAGTCAAGAGTCCTAACACAGGAAACAGATTTTGAAAAGTCAAAGAGTCCAAAGAAAGGAGACAGATTTTGAAAAGTCAAGAGTCCTAACTCAGGAAACAGATTTTGAAAAGTCAAAGAGTCCTAACACAGGAAACAGATTTTGAAAAGTCAAGAGTCCTAAGAAAGGAAACAGATTTTGAAAAGTCAAGAGTCCTAAGAAGGGAAACAGATTTTGAAAAGTCAAAAGAGTCCTAACACAGGAAGCAGACTTTAAAAAGTCAAGAGTTCTAACACAGGAAATAGACTTTAAAAATTCAAGAGTAACAGATTTTGAAAAGTCAAAAGAGCCCTAACACAGGAAGCAGACTTTAAAAATTCAAGAGTCCTAACACAGGAAATAGATTTTGAAAAGTCAAAAGACTCCTAACACAGGAAGCAGACTGTAAAAATTCCAGAGTCCTAACACAGGAAATAGACTTTAAAAATTCCAGAGTCCTAACACAGGAAGCAGACTTTAACAAGTCCAAAGAGTCCTAACACAGGAAGCTGGCTTTAAAAGGTCAAGAGTCCCAACACAGGAAATAGACTTTAAAAATTCAAGTCCTAACACAGGAAATAGACTTTAAAAATTCAACAAGAGTCCTAACAGAGGAAACGGGATTTTGAGAAGTCAAAGAGTCCTATCTATGCATATCTCTCTGCTAGGAAACGGAAACTCGAAACAAACAAACATATCCGAAAGCACATTTCGACCCCATACCTCGATAACAGCCTTGCCCCTCTCACCTTCAGACCTTATATGAAGAATTAAGACACCATGGAGACCGTAGGGTCTCGTCTCCCTCTCGCCCTTGGTAAAACTCGCCCATCAATAGAGAAACCCATTCTTCTTCATAAAGGAGTCCCACTCTCCACACACACGCACAAACACACACACACACAATCGCAAACTCACACGCGGACACATCCTGCCTTCATCCCCCCCCCTCCCCTCCCCTAACAAACAACAGATATTATTCTTCATAGCTCGAAGTGGTGTTTTGATGTTTGCCTTGGATAGCTCTTGTTCGGGATTTCTTTTTTTTTGTTCATTTTTTTACCTGAAAAAATCCCTCGGGGTTGGTGACTATAAGTTGGTTTTTGGGGGGAAACATTAAAAGAAATAAATAAGTCATGAAAAGATGCTGGGGAAACTTAAGAACTACCTAAGTCCAAATCATTATGCTCTTATATATATTTTTGCATTCAGCATTTTACAGTATATTGCGTGCTTGCAATCCCGTGTGGCACACACAGTTATTATTTGTGTTTTGTTTATTTTGATGGTGTTAGGTACAGTTATATAAACATTTTGCCAAATTGAAAGTGAGGATTAGTGGATATTTTTTGTTTTTTTTTTTTACAAATTATCTTTCTCTTTAAGTAAATATGTAGTAAATATGTCTTCAATGTTCTATAAACTTTATTAAATTTGTGTGATATATATATATATATATATATATATATATATATATATATATATATATTTACATACATACATACATACATACATACATACATACATATACATACATACATACATACATACATACATATACATACATACATACATACATACATATATATATATATATATATATATATATATATACATATATATATATATTAGTTAAACGGCATTATCTCCATCAGCAACTAGTTCTAGCAACTGTTACAATATTATATACACTATACATCGCCTGTATGCCAATATATATATTAGAAATATCATACGAATTCGAAATTTCAAAAAAAAAAAAAAAAAAAAAAGGTGGTTACTTTTATCCCTTGCCAGTACTTCATCGCATCGTCTGCCGTGAAAATCAACGGTAATAAAAACACGGCGAGCTCTGACTAAATAATTCTAATTAACTCGCCAAATTTGCATAATTACTATCGCCTGGTTTGCATGGCTCATTACGATAATACACTATATGCTGCGTTAGATAGCGCATGAATTTCTTAGCGAAATTTATGCTAATGCAGGTGTTCGTCCAATGATTAAAATGTTGGCGGCGTTATTTCAATTTAATATATACCTCGCAGGATTAAAAAAACAACAACGAAGAAAAGAACATTCATCAACGTACTGGGATAATTAAGGATTACGAGTATAACGACGAACAGCAGACTCGGACGAAATCTTTCTTTTATGGACCTTTAGGTCATTAATTTAACTTTTTATTTTGATGGAGAAAACGCGAGTTTGTCATGGTAGAATTTCACATGGACAGTCCGCGAATGTTAAACTCATTTGGGGATTTTAAGAGGGTCTGGTCGTGTTTTGTAAATGGGGGCACAGTTCGAGGTTAACTTACTGTATTTAGCGTTAATTAGAATTATCCTTATTTGATGGGACAAAGGATATATATCGTATTAATATCGTATTATCAATGAGACTCTTTTTTTTTCAGTTTCCATCCTCATTCCTAAAACGTCTTTGTTACGCCTTTAAAGTGGAATTCTAAATGGATAGAGAGTATAAACTTACTGTATTTAACGTTAATTAGCATTATCGCTATGTGAATGGGACAAAAGGATATATATCGTATTATCAATGAGACCTTTTTTTTTTCAGTTTCCATGCTCTTTCCTAAAACGTCTATGTTACGCCTTTAAAGTGGAGTTCTAGGTGGATTTTAAGAGGGTCTGGTCGTGTTTTGTAAATGGGAGCACAGTTCGAGGTAAACTTAATGTATTTAGCGTTAATTAGTATTATCGTTATTTGAATGGGACAAAGGATATATATCGTATTATCAATGAGACTTTTTTTTTTTTTTTTAAGTTTCCATGCTCATTCCTAAAACGTTTTTGTTACGCCTTTAAAGTGGAGTTCTAGGTGGATTTTAAGAGGGTCTGGTCGTGTTTTGTAAATGGGGGCAAGGCAACACTAGTTCGGGGTAAACTTATTGTATTTAGCGTTAATTAGTATTATCCTTATTTGAATGGGACAAAGGATATATATTGTATTATCAATGACTTTTTTTTTTTTTTTTTT
>NC_090752.1:17745097-17752597 GCF_036898095.1 Palaemon carinicauda
ATACTTAGTATGAACTATGAAGCCCTTTTCAAAGATTTTTAATGTTTACGGTTAATAATTATTGATTCTGTTTTCTTCAGTATCTCGGCTTTCTATACTTAGTATGAACTATGAAGCTCTTTTCAAAGATTTTTAATGTTTACGGTTAATAATTATTGATTCTGTTTTCTTCAGTATCTCGGCTTTCTATACTTAGTATGAACTATGAAGCTCTTTTCAAAGATTTTTAATGTTTACGGTTAATAATTATTGATTCTGTTTTCTTCGGTATCCCGGGTTTCTATACTTAGTATGAACTATGAAGCCCTTTTCAAAGATTTTTAATGTTTACGGTTTATAATTATTGATTCTGTTTTCTTCGGTATCTCGGCTTTCTATACTTAGTGTGAAGTATGAAGCACTTTTTAAAGCTTTTTAATGTTTACGGTTAATAATTATTGATTCTGTTTTCTTTGGCATCCCGGCTTTCTATACTTAGTGTGAAGTATGAAGCACTTTTCAAAGATTTTTAATGTTTACGGTTAATAATTATTGATTCTGTTTTCTTCAGTATCTCGGCTTTCTATACTTAGTATGAACTATGAAGCTCTTTTCAAAGATTTTTAATGTTTACGGTTAATAATTATTGATTCTGTTTTCTTCGGTATCCCGGGTTTCTATACTTAGTATGAACTATGAAGCCCTTTTCAAAGATTTTTAATGTTTACGGTTAATAATTATTGATTCTGTTTTCTTTGGCATCCCGGCTTTCTATACTTAGTGTGAACTATGAAGCCCTTTTAATTACCCCTAACGGGACGAATGATTCTCCGCAGTTCCTTCTCTCGTAAATCGACTCGAAAAGGCTGGCATTATGGTTTTAATGAAATTTCAAGTGAGCAAAGGAGTTCGAAACGAGTTCCGCCCATACGGAGGAAAACAAATGTCGCGGCACGTGAAAAGGGCATTTTACAGCGTGCGGATTAAAGTTTATGATGGGCACTGGTAACGGACGGTGGATTACCCTGGCGTGGGGAATGACAATTAAAGCTGTCGTTGCGATTTAATTACAAAGCACACAGTGGATTTCTTGGGTTATTTTTTTTATCCGCTATACGAAAAGACAACTAAACACATTTGTCGATTTAGGTGTGTGTATTTATTTATAGATTATCTTTATACGTGTGCGTTGACTTGCTTATATGCATGCAATTTAAATCCAAAGTACACAGTGAATTTCTTTTTTTTTCCTTCTTTTTTTTTCTTTTTTTTATCCGCTTTACGAAAAGACAACTAAACACATACTGTCGATTTAGGTGTGTGTATTTATTTATAGATTATCTGTATGTGTGTTTGTGTTGAGTTGCATATTTGCATGCAATTTAATTACAAAGCACACACTGGATTTCTTGTGTTTTTTTTTTAATCCGCTATACGAAAAGACAACTAAACACACATACTGTCGATTTATGTATGTGTATTTATTTATAGATTATCTGTATATGTGTGTGTTTGTGTTGACTAGCATATATGCATGCGATTTAATTACAAAGCACACAGTGAATTTCTTGTGTGTGTTTTTTTTTCTTTTGCCCGCTATACGAAAAGACAACTAAACACACATACTGTCAAATTAGGTATGTGTATTTGTTTATAGATTATCTGTATGTGTGTTTGTGTTGACTTGCATATATGCATGCAATTTAATTACAAAGCACACAGTAACTTTTTTTTTTGTGTTATTTTTTATATTGCCCGCTATGCGAAAAGACAACGAAACACACACTGATTTAGGTATGTTTGTATTTATTTATAGATTATCTAGATATTTGTGTGTTTGTGTTGACATGCATATATGCTATTAAAATTTTATTAATAGATCAAAATGTTAACAAAAATTTATTTACAAACTCGGTGATTTTGAGGATGCATTGTTTATGGTTTAGTCTTGATTTCAATGACTTATATATACGCATTACAATATGAGATTAAGTTCAAATAAGCATTCTGCGGTTTATAGTTTTGTTGGATAATAAGGGAATTAAAAGCTTCAAAATAAATTGAGTACCCTTTTTCGCAAATGACACTCCCACCAAAAAAAAAATTATTTATTGAGAAATAAATAAATAGATAAAGAAAAAAACTTATCCAATGCACTTTGGTGAGACTGGAGATGCTGTTGATACTCCATATATATATATATATATATATATATATATATATATATATATATATATATATATATATATATATATATCTGGTGAAATTGATCTGTAGGTTATATGTGTGTGCGCGCGTTTATACACAGTATATCTATCTATCTATCTATCTATCTATCTATCTATCTATCTATATATATATATATATATATATATATATATATATATATATATATATATATATATATATATATATATATATATATATACACATACACACTGTATATATAGTCACATAAACCTATTCATTTGTTACATGTTTTATTTAGAAAAGGTTTTTAATGCAGGTCATATATATATATATATATATATATATATATATATATATATATATATATATATATATATATATATATATATAAAATTTATATATATATATATATATATATATATATAAATTTTCATCAGTTGCAAATGTATAATTTATAGTGGAAACTTCGTTCTTATTAGTGTACCTGGGTTCTAATCCTACCAAGAAAGGGAAATGCTTCTTTTTCATTTAGCTTATATATTCTATGTATTGCATTAATAACCTTTTCCCCCCAAAAAAATTTACAAAACAATAGGCTTATGTGACTCTCTCTCTCTCTCTCTCTCTCTCTCTCTCTCTCTCTCTCTCTCTCTCTCTCTCTCTCTCTCTCTCTCTCTCTCTCTCTCCTGATATATATATATATATATATATATATATATATATATATATATATATATATATATATATATATATATATATATGTGTGTGTATATGTATATGTATGCATACTGTATTTATATGTGTGAAATTATCAATTATGGCTTTAATTGAGTATATAAATTGAATAGATAGAATTAAAATAGTTACAAATACCCATACACGAACCTCTGCCGTATTTGGTATTCGACCGGTATACGACTTTTGTATAACTTTGTAAGCCTAACTCTAAATCTCTTCTTAGAAAAACACAAAGTAAAAAAAGGAGCTAAGAAGTACTCAAGGAAAAACTATAGGGTTCGGTAAACGAAGTTAGAACGGAAGAGTGGAAAATAAAACAGGTTTGGAGAACAAAAACTGAAAAGAATACAGAAAATCAGATGTGGGATACCAGAAAAGAACAAATGGTAGTTCTGTTCTATTTATACTTGTTGTGTTTGATTATTTCAATGATTTTTATATAAGATACTCGACTGAAAAATTATTTATCAACACTATCATTATTATTACTGGGTAATGGTTATGGTGGCCAATGTGGTAACGTCTCTTGACTAGTGAACGCCCGACTGGGGTTTGAATCCCGCTCAAACTCGTTAGTTTCTTTGGTCGCTGCAACCTCACCATCCTTTGGCGAGCATATAAGTCTATCTGCCGAATCATCAGCAGCCATTGCCTGGCCCTCATTGGTTTAGCTTGGGTGGATAGATGGCTATGGGCGCTGATCATATGTATATATGGTCAGTCTCTAGGGCATTGTCCCTTGCCTCTGCCATTCATGAGTGGCCTTTAAACCTTTAAGCTACAACCGTAGTTCGGAAAGCAGGATGCTATGCTATAAACTCAAGTGAGTCCAACGGGGAAAATAGCCCAGTGAGGAAGCGAAATATGGAATCATAGAAGTTTGTGCCTGAGTGTACCTCAAGCAAGAGAACTATGGCCAAAAAAAAAAAAAAAATTTCTTAAATAATGTAGAGCATTTTGAAACCTGACAAACTGACATAATCTAGAGCTAATTTTAGAAAAAAAAAATATAATCTGTGAAATACTATTCAAAATCAAGTGCTTTATATGATGAATCCTTCTATCACGACTGAATTGATTTATTTATGTTTAGTCTTTAAATGAAATAGATGATTTTTTTTTACATATTAAATCCATTATATATGACATTCACGATGATTACCTAGAATGTATTATGACATTTTTTATTATTATTATCAATATTATTATTATAGCAACTTGCTTTTCCAACTAGGGTTGTAGCTTAGCTAGTAATGAAAATAATGATAACACTTATAATAATAATAATAATAATAATAATAATAATAATAATAATAATAATAATAATAATAATAATATAAGTTGTTTTCCTTGCGATATTGCAAAACCTATTTACTGATATATCCTAATATTCATTACTGAAAGGTGGAAATTTCTTTTACTTTTACCGGATTTTTTTTTGCTTTTTAGACTATGCTTGCTAGTCTTCAGTTTGTCATTTCATTTAGCAGAATGAATTAAAGATGATTCTTGCTATTTTCCCCATGATTAATTTTGCAAAGAAATGGAACAAGACAACAGGAATATTATTTTCCAGAAGGAAGACGAATACAATCAGAAAACTGATAACAAATGCTTATAATATTCATAGCTGATAGCAAACCATTTTTTTTATATCCTATAATTGAACGATTAAGGAAATAATAGATACCTTTGTCTATTATCAGAAACCCATTATTCACGTTGCTTTGTTTACTATGCTATTATACGTACGTCATCAATCTTATCATTTTTATCGTAGACTTGTTGTTGCTGTTGTTTTTTCATTTTCCCTTCAATCAAATTGGCATGTCAATTATGCCGGTAATTTGATTCCGCTGTTTTCCATGGCAAATTCAGCTTTCCCAGTTGAATGATGAACAGACAGGTTTTTAAGAAGTGTTTTTTTTTATTTTTTTTTTTATCGTGTACCATGAAGATATTCTTAAAGGTATGCAGTAATTTTTCGTAAAGGGTATTTTCTACACATGCAGGTGTATGTGTGTGAATACATTGTATATATATATATATATATATATATATATATATATATATATATATATATATATATATATATATATATATATATATATATATATATATATATATACACATGTATATGTATATATATATTTATATATATATACCGCTAGAGAGTTATGAGGTCTTTTGACTGGCCAGACAGTAAGACATTGGATCCTCCTCTCTGGTTACGGTTCATTTTCCCTTTGCCTACATACACACTGAATAGTCTGGCATATTCTTTACATATTCTCCTCTATCCTCATACACCTGACAACACAGATTACCAAACAATTCTTCATCACCCAAGGGGTTACTGCACTGTAATTGTTCAGTGCCACTTTCCTCTTGGTAAGGGTAGAAGAGACTCTTTAGCTATGGTAAGCAGCTCTTCTAGGAGAAGGACACTCCAAAATCAAACCACTGTTCTCTAGTCTTGGGTAGTGCCATAGCCTCTGTACCATGGCCTTTCACTGTCTTGGGTTAGAGTTCTCTTGCTTGAGGGTACACTCGAGCACACTCTCCTATCTTATTTCTCTTCCTCTTGTTTTGTTAAAGTTTTTATAGTTTATATAGGAGATATTTATTGTTGTTACTCTTCTTAGAATATTTTATTTTCCTTTTTTCCTTTCCGCACTGAGCTATTTTCCCTGTTGGAGCCCCTAGGCTTATAGCATACTGCTTTTCCAACTAGGGTTGTAGCTTAGTAAGTAATAATAATAATAATAATAATAATATACAGTATATATATATATATATATATATATATATATATATATATATATATATATATATATATATACATGTATATGTATATATATACAGTATATATATATATATATATATATATATATATATATATATATATATATATATTATATATAAGTAATGTATACATATATATATATATATATATATATATATATATATATTGTATAGGTTTGTGTAATGTAACACCAGTACGTTAAACCAATAAATCAATAATACTCAGTTTTACTCAGGGTGTAGGACCCTTGAAGGATGGAATTTTAAGTCTGGCTACATTCGTTATTCAACTTTTTGTAAAACCGTAATTACTTTTGTGGTGATTTTGAAGAATTCACATTTTCAAAATTGCAATAAAACAGGACGCAGATTTTGAAAAGTCAAAGAGTCCTATCTATGCATATCTCTCTGCTAGGAAACGAAAACTCGAAACAAACAAACATATCCGAAAGCACATTTGGACCCCCTACCTCGATAACAGCAATGCCCCTCTCACCTTCAGACCTTATATGAAGAATTAAGACACCATGGAGACCGTAGGGTCTCGTCTCCCTCTCGCCCTTGGTAAAACTCGCCCATCAATAGAGAAACCCATTCTTCTTCATAAAGGAGTCCCACTCTCCACACACACGCACAAACACACACACACACATACACAATCGCAAACTCACAGGCGGACACATCCTACCTTCATCCCCCCACCTCCTCCCCCCTCCCCCTCCCCCCCTTCCCCCTCCCCTCCCCCCCTTCCCCCTCCCCTCCCCCTCCCCCCCCTCCCCCCCTCCCCCCAACAAACAACAGATATTATTCTTCATAGCTCGAAGTGGTGTTTTGATGTTTGCCTTGGATAGCTCTTGTTCGGGATTTCTTTTTTGTTCATTTTTTTTCCCTGAAAAAAATCCCTTGGGGTTGGTGACTATAAGCTGGTTTTTTTGAGGAAATATTAAAAAAAAAAAAAAAAAATCATGAAAAGATGCTGAGGAAAGTTAAGAACTACCTTAAGTCCAAATCATTATGCTCTTATATATATTTTTGCATTCAGTATTTTACAGTATATTGCGTGCTTTCAATCCCGTGTGGCCCACACAGTTATTATTTGTGTTTGTTTATTTTGATGGTGTTAGGTACAGTTATATAAACATTTTGCCAAATTGAAAGTGGAGATTAGTAGATATTTTTTTGTTTTACAAATTATTTTTCTCTTGAAGTAAATATGTTTTCTATACACATTAAATTTTTAATATATATACATGTATATATACATTTTATATATATATATATATATATATATATATATATATATATATATATATATATATATATATATATATATATATATATTATATATATATGTATATATATTTGTATATATACTATATTTAATATATATATATATGTATATGTATATGTATATATATGTGTATATATATATGTATGTATACCTGTTATATATGTATATGTATATATATACTATATATATATGTATATATATTATATATATATATTTATATATATATATTATATATATATATATATATTTGTATATATATTTGTATATGTATGTATATAGATGTGTATATATATATATATATATATATATATATATATATATATATATATATATATATATATATATATATGTATATGTATATATATATATATATGTATATATATATATATATATATACACACACACACATATATATATATATATATATATATATATATATATATATATATATATATATATATATATTAGTTAAACGACATTATCTCCATTAGCAACTA
>NC_090752.1:17767597-17771593 GCF_036898095.1 Palaemon carinicauda
GGTAAACACAAAAAAAAAAAAAAACAAGAGGGAGAGAAACAAGATAGAATAGCGTGCCCTAGTGTATCCTCAAGCAAGAGATCTCTAACCCAAGACAGAGGAAGATTGTAGATAGTACCCACTATTCTTTGCAGTCTTATCAGCCGTAGCCAATGATCTCCTCCTCCTCGGCTCTCCAACTTCTTTAACTTTACATTGTTCTCAATTTACCTCTTGGTTAAGAACAACAGCCATGCCCAAAAGAGGCTAGTACTTGTGAAGAGATTTTTCCAAGTATAAGACGTCTTTTGTGGATAACGTTTAAACTAATTTGTGATAATTATTAACATTTAATTAGGACACGATTAGGATCCTATATATTTACATGAACATCCTTAAGAGAGACTTTCACTATTTAAAGGTTTAAAGGCAGCTCATAAATGGCAGAGGCAAGGGATAGTGACATTGCCCTCTTATGCAGGACAATGCCCCTAGAGACTGACCATATTACATATGATCAGTGTCCAATCCCCCTCTATACCCAAGGTAGGATCAAGGAGTGCCAGGCAAAAGGTAGGATCAAGGAGTGCCAGGCAATGGTTGCTGATGACTCAGCAAATAGACCTATAGACTCCTCCAAACCCCCCATCCTTAGTTCACAAGAATGGGAAAGTAGCAGCGACCAAAGGAACTAACGAGTTTGAGCGAGACTTAAACCCCAGTCTAGCGATCACCAGGCAAGGATGCTACCATCAGGACACCACAACCCGATTCAGATTAGTTTTATGAAAACAATTTTTGCAAAGGAGAAAATTATTTGATAAACTCAATTTCTCTAAATTAAAAACTAACATAGCTAATAAAAGAAAGCTTTTTTTCCCATCTGGATAACTTAATGAAAAAAAAAAGAGGAGACACTTGCTTCTTGTATAACAGCGGTCAAAATGTCTTGGCGACTACTCTCTCTCTCTCTCTCTCTCTCTCTCTCTCTCTCTCTCTCTCTCTCTCTCTCTCTCTCTCTCTCTCTCACTGGAATCTCCACGACATTTAACAGCGTAATTGCTTTGTGGGGATTTCTATGACGGCAGGGTGTAAAACGCCCCCTTTTGGGTCCGTCTGCCGCCTTCCAACCCCCCACCCCCCACCCCCCCACCCCCACCCCCACCCCCTTTCCACCCCAAATTCACCCACACCCACATTTCTCTCTCTCTCTCTCTCTCTCTCTCTCTCTCTCTCTCTCTCTCTCTCTCTCTCTCTCTCTCTCTCTCTCGAATTTAGTAATACGCTGATTTATAATAATAATAATAATAATAATAATAATAATGATAATAATAATAATAATGATAATAATAATAATAATAATAATGCAATAATATATTTTTTCCAAATGTTGAAAGCAACAAATAGCTAGCTATGGACAAACTTGGTGCTATCATTAATTTAATAAATAAATCGACAAAAAAATTTGAAAAATCTTATAAATTGAGTTATTTTATGCAATGTAAATGAAGCCTAACAATATCAATCATTATAGCATTTTTTTTTTTGACTGAAAAATAAACAAATCACTTGAATTAGCTTCTTTACATTTTAGTGTTTAAAGTTTCATTACATCGTCATGGTTTTATAAGAATGGTTTCCAAAAATGGCTTAGAGATAAAAATCTTTATTTTCGCGATTAAAACCTTTCCTGCTTTAGAATATGGAGAAGTGTTTATTTAACTGCAAACGTTTTCGTAAACATGTAGTTTATTAGGCTCGTGTGAGAAAGTCATGTTAAATCGGAAAGAAAGTTCAATCTTTTTTTCAAATATACTTTTTTTTATACAGCCAAATTAGAGAAATTACGAATTTTTAGCTGAAGTCTCAAAATATTATTATTCAAGTTCCATTATAAGGAACTTAGGTCTTGTAAATTTTAATAACACATGTTTAACCATTTTGATGAATTTACGTTTTTGGAGTCTCGAGACGTTAATTTTTTGTTGATAATTGTTTCTGTATGAAAGAAGTAATTAGTACATACAGGAGATAGTACGATATATTCGTTAATGAGAATTTATTTAAGTATAAAGGATAATAAATTTTTAGCGACTAATACCAATTATCAAGTTAAGGTCACGCAAGGATAACGATAGAGAAACATCAAAAGTTCAAATATGAGAGAGAGAGAGAGAGAGAGAGAGAGAGAGAGAGAGAGAGAGAGAGAGAGAGAGAGAGAGAGAGAGAGAGAGAGAGAGAGAGAGAGAGTTTTTATTAATTTGACAAATTGACACATGCTGTTGTGTACACGTGTCCATTTTTAAATTCCGTTTTCATGTACCTCTATGTATTAATATAAAACGTTGGTTTCTGTAGCTCTAAGTATATGGTGTAGCTTTTAAAAAAAATAGAGAGAGAGAGAGAGAGAGAGAGAGAGAGAGAGAGAGAGAGAGGAGAGAGAGAGAGAGAGAGAGAGAGAGAGAGAGAGATTTTTATTAATTTGACACATGCTGTTGTGTACACATGTCAATTTTTTAAATCCATTTTCATGTACCTCTATGTATTAGTATAAAACGTTGGTTTCTGTAGCTCTAAGTATATGGAGTAGCTTTGGTAGAATTTACATATGTTCTATAAACCCCCCCCCCAAAAAAAAAAAAAAAAATTACTAGGTTTGAATTGCATATAAAATTTTGATACATTTGGCCTGCAAATAATTAAACTTTAAATAATCATTGGGGCTTACTAATTCGCTGTAATAAACTGGGCATGCATGGGTAGATATTTTCGCACATGGGACGATTAATTTCCATTGTGTTCTAATATTAATATTAATGCGTTGTAGCTTTTTTATACCCTCAACCATTAGCTGTCACACTTTTTATATCCGGTGATCTGTCTGTTTGTATGGGTGTGTGTGAATCTAATGAAATGCTTAGTGAAAAAGGAAAGCACAAAGGTGTGTACATTTCGCTTGTTGTGTCAGTATTAGACAGAGAAATTGTTCTTGAGATCCCCGAAGGAAAATAATTAAAATAAGGAAACTAATAAAAATAAGGAAAATAAATATAAATAAAGAAGACAAGAAATAGATAAAATCATTGTATTATATCATGTATTAAAATCATTGTATTATTATATCGTATTATATTAAAATTATTATTATAAAATGATTATATTTTTTATTAAATGAACATAAAAATAGCCTTGCATTTAGACAAATAGTTGAGCTCCTCTATCATGTTAATAATAACGGCAGTGTAGGTCCTTTTCTGTCATTCAAGGGAAAATGATAGGCAGTCCTATTTTCCAATGTCTTTTCATAGGTTGTTGGACTCCTTGCCTAGTGAATTTCATAATTCATATTATTATTATTATTATCATTACTAGCCAAGCTACAACCCTAGTTGGAAAAGCAAGATTCTATAAGCTCAAGGGCTCCAACAGGGAAAAATAGCCCAGTGAAGAAAGGAAATAAGGAAATAAATAAATGAGAATAAATTAACAATATATCATTCTTAAAAACAGTAACAACGTCCTATATAAACTATTAACAACGTCAAAAACAGATATGCCATATATAAACAATAAAAACTCATGTCACCCTGGTCAACATAAAAACATTTGCTCCAACTTTGAACTTTTGAAGTTCTACTGATTCAACTACTTCAGAAATTCTTGTAGTAGTGGGGCTGTCTTGTATAAATTAGAAATGAGAAAGAAGTATTATATTGTCAATTAGCCTGAATGTATTTTTGGAGTTAGAGGAACAATGTAGATATTTCTATATATAAATAGCTCAAGATAGAGATGACTGGCAAAATCTGACCGAGGCCCTTTGCGTCAATAGGCGTAGGGGGAGATGGTGATATAGTATCGGTTTCTTTGTTAATTCAAGATAAGAAGGTTTGACAATTTGAAGTTAATGAAATTGGCTCTATGTGGAAATAGAAAATTGGCATCAGAGGAAATGAATTGAAGTCAATTGTGATTCTTCTTTAGCTCAGATATCATTGAAATATGCTACATGTAGAA
>NC_090752.1:17772093-17794343 GCF_036898095.1 Palaemon carinicauda
ACAAGTAACTTCTGCATTTTTAGTACTTTGTACATAAACAAAAATCTCATTACCTAAATGTAATGCCCTGTATGGCAAAGCAAAGGTTTCAACTTTACACTCTCTCATCAACTCATAATTCTCAAAGAAAATACCTTGGATACACGGAAAATTGCTCATAGGTTGTTTAATTTGCACAAAATTGCACATGGATTGACTTTCACTTATCAACACACACTGTTCTAAATCACCTTCTTCTAAAATAATCATCAACAACTTGTTCTTATCCAATGCTAGACGAACCTTCGGATGGTTCCAAATTATTGTTGCATTTCCTATCTTAACTGGGAAAGGATGTATTGTATACAGGTCAAACAAATTCATACCCTTGAAGGGGATCAATACCAACAAATACCCTTTTGTTACTTTCACAGTTGACATTGTGTAATACCAAAATATATCTTCTAGCAAAGGCTTGGAATGGCTATTTACCATACACCAATCGATAATTTCTTTCAAAGTTTTTGGAGAATGATAGCAGGGCTGAGTATTCCCTTTTGTGCATTTATTAGTCCGTTCACAGATTCCTTGTGATCACCAATCTCGATTTCTACTTCATGAACCAACTTAAACACTTGTTCTAAGTCACCTATTTTATCAGAAACATTCACGTTAACTTGATTAATAAATTCCACCATCTTTTTTATGTTCTCTACATTCTTATTATTATTTTCTATTAGAGTACTTATAAGATTACCCTTCTGATTAGCCCATTTCTCGATAGTTCTACACGATCAGTCAAACCCTTTACATCGTTTTCTGTAGCCACTCCAAACAAAGCACTAAATGCACTTCCTACAAAAGGTAACAAAGATCTCTTGTTTCTTTGAGGCCTGACAATGTCTTCAATTTTACCCTGTAAATTTCTTAATACTTCTACAAAGGCAGAATCACTATGGGTTAGTATGCACTTCCGTAGTTCTTTATCTAACTGGTTCAAATGTTTCTCCCTTTCTAATATTGAATTGACATTAATTTTTACTACAGCAAAATCTGTTAACAGTTCACCTTTTCCATGATTTTGTACCAAGGCCCCACTTTTAATGTCTATTTCGCAAGTGATACCGACCACCAGGGGTAGGATCAGTAGGAAGTTTTTCCACCACTTCCTGTAGAAGTTGAGAGGACCATGGATTAGTTTTACAACCTTCATATGATTCCAATGGGCATACCTTACATCTAAATTCTGTTCATGTATCAGCTTAAATTTATTATTCCTTTCCCTTTCTAACACTCTATAAGGACCTTCAAATTTGGGAGATACCTTTTCATTTGGTCCTTCCTTTACATGTACCTTTATATATACTTGTGAGCCTATCTTCAGGTCAGTCATGGAACTAGTTGTGTCATAGTATTTCTTATTACCTGTTGGCCCTTTTCTAAAGATTGTCTGGTTTGTCTTATTATTTGAAAGGTTCTTTGCAGTTTCCAAGCTATATAGTCCTGGTAATCATATGTGTGCCTAGGAGGCTTTGCGTCATCTAACAATGAGTTTGGCAGTCTTTTCTGATAACCATAAGCAAAAAGTGTGGGGTTTCTCCTACTGTCTCATTTACTGTGTTATTCAAAGTAAACTGAACGTCCTCTAACGCTAGGTCCCAATCTTCTGTAGTTGGACTAATGATAGTTCGCAGTACAATCCAGTATCTTCTTATTGGCCCTTTCCACTGTCCCATTTGAACTCGGCTTATAAGGGGTATCTCGCATTTCTTTATCTCAAAAAATTCACAAAGCTTTTTCATTACCTCACTGGTGAATTCGGGTGCATTGTCCGACAAAAGTACCTCCGGACACGAATGTCTTGTGAGTATTCTGGTCTTTAAAGCTTCTGCAACAGAAACTGCAGTTCTATCTCTGACTGGGACAATTTCTAAATACCGAGTCAAATAATCAATGAATACCAGTATATATTTATTTCCTCTCAAAGTTTTTTGGAAAGGGTCCTATATGATCCATCTGAACTACCTCAAAAGGGTTCAAATTACTAGGATATTTTTCTAAAGGAGCTCTGACATTTACATGACCTTTATGCCTATTACAAGTTTGACATTCATTTACAAATCGCTTTGCTTCTTCGCTGCACTTAGGCCAAAAATAATTTCTATTTATTGTTCTCAGAGTCTTTTTGATTCCTGGATGTCCTGCCAACTTGTGGGTAATGTGTTAGAGTTAATACTTCTTTAGTCAGGGTGTCAGGCACATTTAGTCTAGAGCAAGCACTCCTATCCTTAGCCTTCTTATATAATATCCCATTTATTAATTCAAAATCTGACCTAGAGGTTTTCATCTTGTAGTAAATCTCCTATTATTTTCCTGATACTTTCTTGTTTCTCTTGTTCTATTTTAACTCTCTCCAAATCTCAAGTCTACGACCTGACAGCTGAAACAAAAGGTGTTAGTTGTGATAATTCTTTCAGTATCCTCTTGTGCTCTAGATAATCCATCTGCTAAAGTATTAAACTTACCTGGAATGTATCTAAATTCTGGAGCAAACTCTAGCACACTAATAACCATCGATTAAACTTTAAGTTATTAGTGAAAGCTCTTTTCTTAAATAGGTCACAGATGGGTTTATGGTCAGTAAGTACATTTACTTTGTGTCCTAACAAATGTGCCGAAACTTTCTCAGTGCCCAATAAATGGCTAAACATTCCTTTTCTGTGGTATTGTAATTTCGTTCGGCCGCATTCAGGACTCTACTTGCATAATATACTACCCTCATTCGGGTTTTTGCCTTCTGTAACAAAACCGCTCCTATTCCTGTATTCGAAGCATCACATGCTAAGTAAAATTGCTTGCTAAAGTCTGGATACACTAAGATAGGATCTTGGATTAATTTCTCCTTCAACTTTTGAAAAGCCTCCTCTTGCTCTGCCTTTCCATTCAAACTCTACATCCTTCTTAGTTAATTCTGTCAATGGTTTAGCTATAGTAGCAAAATTTTTGACAAATGGTCTATAGTATCCTATCATCCCTAAAAATCTTCTTACACCTTTCAAATTTTGTGGAGCAGGATATTCCACAATCGCCTTTATTTTTCCTTCTTGCATGCGTAATCCATCAGCACTGTCACATGTCCTAAAATATTCTAATGATTTCCTCAAGAACTGACATTTCTTAACCTTTATCTTTAATCCTGCCAGTCTTAGTCGTTCTAAAACGATTTCTATGGTTCCGAAATGGCTCTCTATATCTTTGCTAAATATAATGACATCATCTAAATAGACTGACACATTCTCTATGTCTCCTAAGATCTGTAACATTAACCTTACAAAAGTCAATGGAGCTGATGTTAACCCAAATGGCATTACCTGAAATTCTAAGTGTTCTTTATGTGTGCTGAAGGCAGTTAATGGCTTTGATTCTTCGTCTAAAGTACTTGCCAATATCCACTTAGTAGATCTAAGGATGAGAAGATCTTTGCTCCTCCTAACTGAGCCAAAACATCGTTTATTACAGGCATGGGCATCCTATCAGGAACTGTGTTCGCATTCAACTTGCGATAATCAATCACTAATCTGTAACTTCCATCTTTCTTTGGAATCAACAACATGGGAGAATTATAAGGTGATTTAGAGGGTATGACCACTCCTTCTTCTTTCATTTCTTCTATCATTTTATCTACTATTGGACGTTGGCTGATAGGTAATTTATAATTAGGTATGAAAAAGGGTTTGGCTCCATCATCTAGGATTATCTTATGTCTAACACCTCAGTCCTACCTAACCTATCACCTGTAATTGCTATGCCCGGCCCTATATTTATTTAAGGTTTCTATTAACCTTTTACGGTACTCAGGAAAATCGGTGTTATCTATCTCCCTATCTATTCCTGCATCAATGTTTCCTATGGTAAAGAATGCTTCCTCCTCTAACGGAATCATTTTGTGTGTAACTTCTATTCCTGTACAAAATTCTGTACCCGCTAACAAATGGGAGTCTTTTATCAGAATAATTCATGACATAAGTAGTACAGGCTAATCCCTCATCTGGAACTAATGAGTTATCCATTCTGACATATTCTGGTAATCCTTCTGGGGTCAAGATTACATCATTATTAGTGTGTAGGCGGGTTATCAAATATACTCTAGTAAGAGTATTGGGCAGTTGTTACTACATCTCTAGCTAGCCTAAATCTTATTTTGTTTGCATCTGCTGTGCTGATCAGACTTATTTCCCCAGTTTGTACTTGAGTACAAAAACATGGAATCTTCATCTCCTCCTTTTTGAGATTCTGTTTCTCTTAAGTGTCTTAATTCTTGTGAATTCAATGTGCCTAGCAGCAAAACTTCTTGGAATTCCCTTTTATCTATTCTCTCAGATTCTCTGTCGACATTTTCTCCTTAGTATGTGTGCTGCCTTTACAAGAAGTAATTTCCCCCTGTCTGGGTGCAATTGCTAAATTCCTCTTCTTTCTCCCTTTCTTCTGATTTTACTTTGATTTTCCCTTTCTCTTTCTGATCCGGAGTGTGTTTCAACTATCGAAGCGGTCCCCTGCAAATTGGCCAAATTTGTAGTGGACTTGTCATCAACAAGTTGGAAACAGACTTCCTGATTATTTCCCTTTAGAACTAATCTTCTGTCTTGACAATCAAAAACTATGCAAAAATCTTGCATTGTTGCAAAAGAAATCAAAGCTCGAGCGGGAAATGCTACTTCTTGCAAAACCAAAAATGGCACTTGACACTTCTTCTCTAGCAATTCAATGTTTAAATCTATGGCTCCTACATTGTTAAGCTGATTGCCAGTTATCCCCTGAATTAATGTATCCTCACTCCTAATTGCAGAAATAGGTATATTCAAATAATTCAGTTAAGGTATGGAGCCCTATGAGATTTACAGTACTTCCTGAATCTAACAAACTAAGACATTCTTTACCTTCTATCTTGATATTTGTCTTGGGTATTGATTGCTGTCGGAAGGATAAATATGTTGCTGGCAACGTGGATGTACCTCCGCTACCTGCAACATCCTTCCATTCTTTGGTTTCCCTATTTCCTGGACTCCTATCCTGCTCTTCTAGTCACTTTCTGTTACCCTTGTTTTTCTTCGGAGTAATTAGTAGGGTTTGAGTTATCCCTTGCCTGTACCTGAGGAGTATTTTCGGAGGGTTTATTATGTTTCTTACCTTGGTACCAACATTCTTGGTCTGTGTGACCTCCTCTTTGACAATACTGGCAATACCTATTCTTTGGTCTAGCTCCCTTATGATGATAATTCCCATCTAGATTTATATGTTTCATTATAATTTCCTCTGTTTTGTTCATTTGACTTGTAAGGGGGCTGGTTATTTTGATAATTTTTATGGTAATATTTATTCCTACCGGTCTCGTTATTTTTATCTTCCCTGTAATTCTGATTACCTTCTTTGCTTGGTATTTGCCGAAAAAGTGACCTCTTCAATTTGGGTCTCGTTTTTCTGGATGATTTCCTGGATTTGGCTCAACGTTTTTGTGAGCTTTCTGGGCAGGATCTAACTTTAGGTCCTTGAAAGCCTTCCTTTCCCTTTCACCAAAGGCTGCATACAATGTACCGTAGGCCATATAAGTCAAAATTTCATCTAAATCCACCAGTTGGTTATTATCCTCACTAAACTGCATTCTGTTTCCTACCGTGATTGTGGGTAATGACAAAATGTCTTCCTTAACTACTCCTAAATGATTCAGAACCTGGGTATACAGACTAGGCATGGAATCACCTTCAAATTTAGCCGAGTTAAACCTATACAAGTTCAACAACCGATCGGTCTCCTTGGCCGATCGCCACAATAGTCTGCATTCCTCCTTGAACTCGTTGAAAGTGGTAATTTTTTCAAAGGCCTTACCGTTTAATGTAGGGTGAGCATCCCCTACGTCTACGTTGACTAACATCATTGCCTGTTTAATTTTTGCAACATCGTCAGTTATTTTAAAACTAGCGATCCTATTCTCTGTGTCCGCTAACCACTTATCTACACTGTATTTCTCTAACCTTTGTTTGTCGGGATTATCCCTACTTACATTTCCACAAAACCGTGTGGTTTGTGTGATCAGCCCAGCGGAATTCATATCGGCAATATTTGCTCTTACCGGACTCGAACTTCGGTTTCTAGTCAGATTTTGACGTCTTCCTACACTAGCACTTCGCGACCGTCTGTCTGCAGTTAATCTCAAGTCGTATTGATATTGTGTAAGTCTTTGGAAAATATTGTCCAGACTCATATCACAAAAAAAAGGAAAAATTAAAACACCAAAATTTTCTTACGAGAGACAAATGCCCTAACTTCCTATTCTATAGAGAGACAGTATTTATACAAAACAAGAGAGTGAACGAAAACATGCAAACTACTCACATATCCATTGGTTCACGACTCCTTTGGTTTCCCTCTGTTTTTCTTGAGATTGTTTTGTATTTCTTCGACACATAAAAGGGGGTTTCAGCACTTTCCTGAAATAAAGCCAGTATTAGTTCAAACTTAATACAACACGGCACAGTATCCCTTAACGATGCCACCATTTGTGAAGATGTCCTTGATTTAGTTAGCAATAACTTCTTAATTAGTCTAGTATCTTACCTCTTCCTTTAGTTTAATATTAATTGAATTTCTCTCAGGAGTTTACATAAGCAAAGTTTCGTGGGTGAGGGATACGAATGCTGGTTTCTTTCTTTACTAGACATAAAAAGGGGTTTGAACAGGCACTTACAAGCAGTCAAAAACAAAAGCGTGGTTTCTACATTAACACTTAGTGATGAACTCAGACGTCTTGACACTGGCTGGAGAATTTGGTGAATCCTGGTTTAGTTAGGCCCATACGTCATCTATAGGCCTACTGTCGTCGCTGAAGTATAAGCCTTCGTCAGGTGTTGGGAAGGCTGGCGCGAAGTTCTAGACACGCCTTGGTCACTCAGGGACGTCACGCCTCTCGGTCGCTCTGGGACGTCTCGCCAAACGCACTCACAGACACTCGGGTGCGGGCGTAGTAACTTTGTTCGTCGTCCTTCGTTCTCAGGGGTAATTGTTCCCCTGTAATTTCGCGGCTGCTTTAGTATTCTACGTAATCGCCGTCCCTCAATTTGGTATAGGCAGCCGCCACGTGTAGATCGTCAAGGAGACCCGGCAGGTTAAGTAGGTCGTTAGACCTATTATACAGAGTGACTACTAGGAAGAGAGCGAGATGCCGTCTTCTCGTTGCTTATATATGGTCGTCCTGGGCGTGTCAAGCTATCCTTAATCACGTGACTTTTTCCCGGCTTCCACGTCTCATTCGTCTATGTTCCGTTCGACATTCAAGAACGGATCCTGTCGTTTGGGGGGGTTGTTTACGGGAAAGAACCCTGGAGTCAGCGAAATTAGTTGAAAACATCCTACCTAACTCCCGTTCACTCTCCTGTCTCTCCACAACTCTTTCTATATCTTTACAATTACTACTAACTGCATTTGTCTCCCCATTTCTTATTAATTAACAAAACCCACAAACAAAGACATCAATAACATACATAAACCTTCTGCATACGAAACTTACTCAAAAATAAGCATCTGTCTGACACCACTCGGCCAGCTACTAGGATTCTTATAGAATCCTCACATACAACAAAACAACAAACCTATTCTTTAGGTTTCCCAGTAATAACTAGTAGCAACTCATTAATCCTTTCCAATTTTCTGAAAACCAAATACTTCACCACATTATACGTTACCACAGTAATAAGTACAATCAAAAACACATTACACATAGTCAGAAATGGTGCAACATCTTTCTTGTAAAACAGAACATAATCATTATCAAGTGGCATTGCCACATTTTCTACCACTGTTAATTTGTCTAGCTGAAAATGATTAATCTTGTTCTCGTAACTCTTTGCAATGGAAGATTGATTTAACTCATAATGCAAAAACACACTTGGTACATAATAGAGATAATCATTTATCACTACTGAGCAAGAATCTGCAAATGACTTCAAGTTTCCTAACTGAAATGTTTGAGTCTTCCCATCACAAGTAACTTCTGCATTTTTAGTACTTTGTACATAAACAAAAATCTCATTACCTAAATGTAATGCCCTGTATGGCAAAGCAAAGGTTTCAACTTTACACTCTCTCATCAACTCATAATTCTCAAAGAAAATACCTTGGATACACGGAAAATTGCTCATAGGTTGTTTAATTTGCACAAAATTGCACATGGATTGACTTTCACTTATCAACACACACTGTTCTAAATCACCTTCTTCTAAAATAATCATCAACAACTTGTTCTTATCCAATGCTAGACGAACCTTCGGATGGTTCCAAATTATTGTTGCATTTCCTATCTTAACTGGGAAAGGATGTATTGTATACAGGTCAAACAAATTCATACCCTTGAAGGGGATCAATACCAACAAATACCCTTTTGTTACTTTCACAGTTGACATTGTGTAATACCAAAATATATCTTCTAGCAAAGGCTTGGAATGGCTATTTACCATACACCAATCGATAATTTCTTTCAAAGTTTTTGGAGAAATGATAGCAGGGCTGAGTATTCCCTTTTGTGCATTTATTAGTCCGTTCACAGATTCCTTGTGATCACCAATCTCGATTTCTACTTCATGAACCAACTTAAACACTTGTTCTATGTCACCTATTTTATCAGAAACATTCACGTTAACTTGATTAATAAATTCCACCATCTTTTTTATGTTCTCTACATTCTTATTATTATTTTCTATTAGAGTACTTATAAGATTACCCTTCTGATTAGCCCATTTCTCGATTAGTTCTACACGATCAGTCAAACCCTTTACATCGTTTTCTGTAGCCACTCCAAACAAAGCACTAAATGCACTTCCTACAAAAGGTAACAAAGATCTCTTGTTTCTTTGAGGCCTGACAATGTCTTCAATTTTACCCTGTAAATTTCTTAATACTTCTACAAAGGCAGAATCACTATGGGTTAGTATGCACTTCCGTAGTTCTTTATCTAACTGGTTCAAATGTTCTTCCCTTTCTAATATTGAATTGACATTAATTTTTACTACAGCAAAATCTGTTAACAGTTCACCTTTTCCATGATTTTGTACCAAGGCCCCACTTTTAATGTCTATTTCGCAAGTGATACCGACCACCAGGGGTAGGATCAGTAGGAAGTTTTTCCACCACTTCCTGTAGAAGTTGAGAGGACCATGGATTAGTTTTTACAACCTTCATATGATTCCAATGGGCATACCTTACATCTAAATTCTGTTCATGTATCAGCTTAAATTTATTATTCCTTTCCCTTTCTAACACTCTATAAGGACCTTCAAATTTGGGAGATACCTTTTCATTTGGTCCTTCCTTTACATGTACCTTTATATATACTTGTGAGCCTATCTTCAGGTCAGTCATGGAACTAGTTGTGTCATAGTATTTCTTATTTACCTGTTGGCCCTTTTCTAAAGATTGTCTGGTTTGTCTTATTATTTGAAAGGTTCTTTGCAGTTTCCAAGCTATATAGTCCTGGTAATCATATGTGTGCCTAGGAGGCTTTGCGTCATCTAACAATGAGTTTGGCAGTCTTTTCTGATAACCATAAAGCAAAAAGTGTGGGGTTTCTCCTACTGTCTCATTTACTGTGTTATTCAAAGTAAACTGAACGTCCTCTAACGCTAGGTCCCAATCTTCTGTAGTTGGACTAATGATAGTTCGCAGTACATCCAGTATCTTCTTATTGGCCCTTTCCACTGTCCCATTTGAACTCGGCTTATAAGGGGTTATCTCGCATTTCTTTATCTCAAAAAATTCACAAAGCTTTTTCATTACCTCACTGGTGAATTCGGGTGCATTGTCCGACAAAAGTACCTCCGGACACGAATGTCTTGTGAGTATTCTGGTCTTTAAAGCTTCTGCAACAGAAACTGCAGTTCTATCTCTGACTGGGACAATTTCTAAATACCGAGTCAAATAATCAATGAATACCAGTATATATTTATTTCCTCTCAAAGTTTTTGGAAAGGGTCCTATATGATCCATCTGAACTACCTCAAAAGGGTTCAAATTACTAGGATATTTTTCTAAAGGAGCTCTGACATTTACATGACCTTTATGCCTATTACAAGTTTGACATTCATTTACAAATCGCTTTGCTTCTTCGCTGCACTTAGGCCAAAAATAATTTCTATTTATTGTTCTCAGAGTCTTTTTGATTCCTGGATGTCCTGCCAACTTGTGGGTATGTGTTAGAGTTAATACTTCTTTAGTCAGGGTGTCAGGCACATATAGTCTAGAGCAAGCACTCCTATCCTTAGCCTTCTTATATAATATCCCATTTATTAATTCAAAATCTGACCTAGAGGTTTCATCTTGTAGTAAATCTCCTATTATTTTCCTGATACTTTCTTGTTTCTCTTGTTCTATTTTAACTCTCTCCAAATCTAAGTCTACGACCTGACAGCTGAAACAAAAGGTGTTAGTTGTGATAATTCTTTCAGTATCCTCTTGTGCTCTAGATAATCCATCTGCTAAAGTATTAAACTTACCTGGAATGTATCTAAATTCTGGAGCAAACTCTAGCACACTAATAAACCATCGATTAAACTTTAAGTTATTAGTGAAAGCTCTTTTCTTAAATAGGTCACAGATGGGTTTATGGTCAGTAAGTACATTTACTTTGTGTCCTAACAAAATGTGCCGAAACTTTCTCAGTGCCCAATAAATGGCTAAACATTCCTTTTCTGTGGTATTGTAATTTCGTTCGGCCGCATTCAGGACTCTACTTGCATAATATACTACCCTCATTCGGGTTTTTGCCTTCTGTAACAAAACCGCTCCTATTCCTGTATTCGAAGCATCACATGCTAAGTAAAATTGCTTGCTAAAGTCTGGATACACTAAGATAGGATCTTGGATTAATTTCTCCTTCAACTTTTGAAAAGCCTCCTCTTGCTCTGCTTTCCATTCAAACTCTACATCCTTCTTAGTTAATTCTGTCAATGGTTTAGCTATAGTAGCAAAATTTTTGACAAATGGTCTATAGTATCCTATCATCCCTAAAAATCTTCTTACACCTTTCAAATTTTGTGGAGCAGGATATTCCACAATCGCCTTTATTTTTCCTTCTTGCATGCGTAATCCATCAGCACTGATCACATGTCCTAAATATTCTAATGATTTCCTCAAGAACTGACATTTCTTAACCTTTATCTTTAATCCTGCCAGTCTTAGTCGTTCTAAAACGATTTCTATGGTTCCGAAATGGCTCTCTATATCTTTGCTAAATATAATGACATCATCTAAATAGACTGACACATTCTCTATGTCTCCTAAGATCTGTAACATTAACCTTACAAAAGTCAATGGAGCTGATGTTAACCCAAATGGCATTACCTGAAATTCTAAGTGTTCTTTATGTGTGCTGAAGGCAGTTAATGGCTTTGATTCTTCGTCTAAAGGTACTTGCCAATATCCACTTAGTAGATCTAAGGATGAGAAGATCTTTGCTCCTCCTAACTGAGCCAAAACATCGTTTATTACAGGCATGGGCATCCTATCAGGAACTGTGTTCGCATTCAACTTGCGATAATCAATCACTAATCTGTAACTTCCATCTTTCTTTGGAATCAACAACATGGGAGAATTATAAGGTGATTTAGAGGGTATGACCACTCCTTCTTCTTTCATTTCTTCTATCATTTTATCTACTATTGGACGTTGGCTGATAGGTAATTTATAATTAGGTATGAAAAAGGGTTTGGCTCCATCATCTAGGATTATCTTATGTCTTAACACCTCAGTCCTACCTAACCTATCACCTGTAATTGCTATGCCCGGCCTATATTTATTTAAGGTTTCTATTAACCTTTTACGGTACTCAGGAAAATCGGTGTTATCTATCTCCCTATCTATTCCTGCATCAATGTTTCCTATGGTAAAGAATGCTTCCTCCTCTAACGGAATCATTTTGTGTGTAACTTCTATTCCTGTACAAAATTCTGTACCCGCTAACAAATGGAGTCTTTTATCAGAATAATTCATGACATAAGTAGTACAGGCTAATCCCTCCATCTGAACTAATGAGTTATCCATTCTGACATATTCTGGTAATCCTTCTGGGGTCAAGATTACATCATTATTAGTGTGTAGGCGGGTTATCAAATATACTCTAGTAAGAGTATTGGGCAGTAGTACTACATCTCTAGCTAGCCTAAATCTTATTTTGTTTGCATCTGCTGTGCTGATCAGACTTATTTCCCCAGTTTGTACTTGAGTACAAAAACATGAATCTTCATCTCCTCCTTTTTGAGATTCTGTTTCTCTTAAGTGTCTTAATTCTTGTGAATTCAATGTGCCTAGCAGCAAAACTTCTTGGAATTCCCTTTTATCTATTCTCTCAGATTCTCTGTCGACATTTTTCTCCTTAGTATGTGTGCTGCCTTTACAAGAAGTAATTTCCCCCTGTCTGGGTGCAATTGCTAAATTCTCTTCTTTCTCCCTTTCTTCTGATTTTACTTTGATTTCCCTTTCTCTTTCTGAACCGGAGTGTGTTTCAACTATCGAAGCGGTCCCCTGCAAATTGGCCAAATTTGTAGTGGACTTGTCATCAACAAGTTGGAAACAGACTTCCTGATTATTTCCCTTTAGAACTAATCTTCTGTCTTGACAATCAAAAACTATGCCAAAATCTTGCATTGTTGCAAAAGAAATCAAAGCTCGAGCGGGAAATGCTACTTCTTGCAAAACCAAAAATGGCACTTGACACTTCTTCTCTAGCAATTCAATGTTTAAATCTATGGCTCCTACATTGTTAAGCTGATTGCCAGTTATCCCCTGAATTAATGTATCCTCACTCCTAATTGCAGAAATAGGTATATTCAAATAATTCAGTTAAGGTATGGAGCCCTATGAGATTTACAGTACTTCCTGAATCTAACAAACTAAGACATTCTTTACCTTCTATCTTGATATTTGTCTTGGGTAATGATTGCTGTCGGAAGGATAAATATGTTGCTGGCAACGTGGATGTACCTCCGCTACCTGCAACATCCTTCCATTCTTTGGTTTCCCTATTTCCTGGACTCCTATCCTGCTCTTCTAGTCACTTTCTGTTACCTTGTTTTTCTTCGGAGTAATTAGTAGGGTTTGAGTTATCCCTTGCCTGTACCTGAGGAGTATTTTCGGAGGGTTTATTATGTTTCTTACCTTGGTACCAACATTCTTGGTCTGTGTGACCTCCTCTTTGACAATACTGGCAATACCTATTCTTTGGTCTAGCTCCCTTATGATGATAATTCCCTCTAGATTTATATGTTTCATTATAATTTCCTCTGTTTTGTTCATTTGACTTGTAAGGGGGCTGGTTATTTTGATAATTTTTATGGTAATATTTATTCCTACCGGTCTCGTTATTTTTATCTTCCCTGTAATTCTGATACCTTCTTTGCTTGGTATTTGCCGAAAAAGTGACCTCTTCAATTTGGGTCTCGTTTTTCTGGATGATTTCCTGGATTTGGCTCAACGTTTTTGTGAGCTTCTGGGCAGGATCTAACTTTAGGTCCTTGAAAGCCTTCCTTTCCCTTTCACCAAAGGCTGCATACAATGTACCGTAGGCCATATAAGTCAAAATTTCATCTAAATCCACCAGTTGGTTATTATCCTCACTAAACTGCATTCTGTTTCCTACCGTGATTGTGGGTAATGACAAAATGTCTTCCTTAACTACTCCTAAATGATTCAGAACCTGGGTATACAGACTAGGCATGGAATCACCTTCAAATTTAGCCGAGTTAAACCTATACAAGTTCAACAACCGATCGGTCTCCTTGGCCGATCGCCACAATAGTCTGCATTCCTCCTTGAACTCGTTGAAAGTGGTAATTTTTTCAAAGGCCTTACCGTTTAATGTAGGGTGAGCATCCCCTACGTCTACGTTGACTAACATCATTGCCTGTTTAATTTTTGCAACATCGTCAGTTATTTTAAAACTAGCGATCCTATTCTCTGTGTCCGCTAACCACTTATCTACACTGTATTTCTCTAACCTTTGTTTGTCGGGATTATCCCTACTTACATTTCCACAAAACCGTGTGGTTTGTGTGATCAGCCCAGCGGAATTCATATCGGCAATATTTGCTCTTACCGGACTCGAACTTCGGTTTCTAGTCAGATTTTGACGTCTTCCTACACTAGCACTTCGCGACCGTCTGTCTGCAGTTAATCTCAAGTCGTATTGATATTGTGTAAGTCTTTGGAAAATATTGTCCAGACTCATATCACAAAAAAAAGGAAAAATTAAAACACCAAAATTTTCTTACGAGAGACAAATGCCCTAACTTCCTATTCTATAGAGAGACAGTATTTATACAAAACAAGAGAGTGAACGAAAACATGCAAACTACTCACATATCCATTGGTTCACGACTCCTTTGGTTTCCCTCTGTTTTTCTTGAGATTGTTTTGTATTTCTTCGACACATAAAAGGGGGTTTCAGCACTTTCCTGAAATAAAGCCAGTATTAGTTCAAACTTAATACAACACGGCACAGTATCCCTTAACGATGCCACCATTTGTGAAGATGTCCTTGATTTAGTTAGCAATAACTTCTTAATTAGTCTAGTATCTTACCTCTTCCTTTAGTTTAATATTAATTGAATTTCTCTCAGGAGTTTACATAAGCAAAGTTTCGTGGGTGAGGGATACGAATGCTGGTTTCTTTCTTTACTAGACATAAAAAGGGGTTTGAACAGGCACTTACAAGCAGTCAAAAACAAAAGCGTGGTTTCTACATTAACACTTAGTGATGAACTCAGACGTCTTGACACTGGCTGGAGAATTTGGTGAATCCTGGTTTAGTTAGGCCCATACGTCATCTATAGGCCTACTGTCGTCGCTGAAGTATAAGCCTTCGTCAGGTGTTGGGAAGGCTGGCGCGAAGTTCTAGACACGCCTTGGTCACTCAGGGACGTCACGCCTCTCGGTCGCTCTGGGACGTCTCGCCAAACGCACTCACAGACACTCGGGTGCGGGCGTAGTAACTTTGTTCGTCGTCCTTCGTTCTCAGGGGTAATTGTTCCCCTGTAATTTCGCGGCTGCTTTAGTATTCTACGTAATCGCCGTCCCTCAATTTGGTATAGGCAGCCGCCACGTGTAGATCGTCAAGGAGACCCGGCAGGTTAAGTAGGTCGTTAGACCTATTATACAGAGTGACTACTAGGAAGAGAGCGAGATGCCGTCTTCTCGTTGCTTATATATGGTCGTCCTGGGCGTGTCAAGCTATCCTTAATCACGTGACTTTTTCCCGGCTTCCACGTCTCATTCGTCTATGTTCCGTTCGACATTCAAGAACGGATCCTGTCGTTTGGGGGGGTTGTTTACGGGAAAGAACCCTGGAGTCAGCGAAATTAGTTGAAAACATCCTACCTAACTCCCGTTCACTCTCCTGTCTCTCCACAACTCTTTCTATATCTTTACAATTACTACTAACTGCATTTGTCTCCCCATTTCTTATTAATTAACAAAACCCACAAACAAAGACATCAATAACATACATAAACCTTCTGCATACGAAACTTACTCAAAAATAAGCATCTGTCTGACAAATGCATGAATATGTACGTTTTTGTATTATGTATATAATGTATATATGTATATATTTATTTCCTTACTTCCCTTCCTCACTTGGTTTTCCAACGAGGGTCGGAGGTATATGCATGAATATGTACGTTTGTGTATTATGTATATATTGTATATATGTATATATTTATTTCCTTATTTCCTTTTCTCACTGGGCTATTTTTCCCTGTTGGAACCCTTTTGGGCCTATAGCATCCTGGTTTTCCAACGAGGGTTGGAGGTATATGCATGAATATGTACGTTTGTGTATTATGTATGTATTGTATATATGTATATATTTATTTCCTTATTTCCTTTTCTCACTGGGCTATTTTTCCCTGTTGGAACCCATTTGGGCCTATAGTATCCTGGTTTTCCAACGAGGGTCGGAGGTATATGCATGAATATGTACGTTTGTGTATTATGTATATATTGTATATATGTATATATTTATTTCCTTATTTCCTTTTCTCACTGGGCTATTTTTCCCTGTTGGAACCCATTTGGGCCTATAGCATCCTGGTTTTCCAACGAGGGTCGGAGGTATATGCATGAATATGTACGTTTGTGTATTATGTATATATTGTATATATGTATATATTTATTTCCTTATTTCCTTTTCTCACTGGGCTATTTTTCCCTGTTGGAACCCTTTTGGGCCTATGGCAAGACAATAAAATACTTCTAGAACAGTAACATCAAAATGAATATCTCCTATAGAAACTATAAAAACTTTAGAAAAACAGGAAGAGAAATGAGATAGAATAGTGTGCCCGAGTGTACCCTCAAGCAAAAGAACTCTAACCCAAGACAGTGGACTACTTAAGACAGTCTACTCTTAACTATATATTTAATTTCCTTCTTAGATCAAAAGGCAGAGTTGATTTTTCATGAAACATGGATAGTTTTTTTTTTCTTTTTTATCGACCTAATAAGATTGTTTTAAGCCTAAATACGGTCGCATTACAGTAACATGAAACAACAAATACAATACGAATACAACACAAATACAATAAGAGCGATGCATATCAAGCTGTATCATTACTAACGCATAGCCGCACAAAATATTTTCCAGCAATACTGGATTTGCCTTTTTTGACGGTCATGATATTTGAGGAATAACAGGACAGTACACCTATTGCATGTATTCCAGTTTCTCATATTCCGTTTTTTCCAGGCGGACAAAAATCCTTTTATATTTGGCTAATTTTTTTTTTCGGGAAACAATATCTTACAATTTATTTATTTTTATTTTTATTTTGTCTCGTGTTTTCTGCTTTGGACTTTTAAATTGATGTAAATTTCTAATTCTGCTTAGTTCTTTTCACGTTTTGACGATCGATATAAATATAATTTATACCTTACTCCCTAAGGTTTAAAGTTTAATATACAGTATATTTTCCAAATAGTAGAAATATATTAAAGTTTACAAATGAAGGTGTTTCCCTTTATATATATATACATATATATATATATATATATATATATATATATATATATATATATATATATATATATATATATATATATATACACAGTATATGGCATTTAATATCGAATTTATGATAACAGCTTCTGGCTGGGCAAAGATTCGAACTTATGCCTCTTAGCCGAAGCCATGCCTGTGGAAACTGTACCAATCGAGCTATCAAGAGAGCTCGATTGGGTAGAGTCCCAGCACTAGGTTCGAATCTGCTCAGCCAGAGGTTATCATAAATGAATTTCCAGTGGATATACATTCCCAAAGGTAGAATTTGATATTAAATGCAATTGTGGTTGATATCTACATTGATTAAAATCATGAGTGTTAGTGATAAATATATATATATATATATATATATATATATATATATATATATATATATATATATATATATATATATATTTATAATTATATTTATAATTATATGTTTGCGTGTATATATATATATATATATATATATATATATATATATATATATATATATATATATATATATTTATAATTATATGTTTGCGTGTGTGTGTATATATATATATATATATATATATATATATATATATATATATATATATATATATATATATATATATATTATATATATATACATATACATATATATATATATATATATATATATATATATATATATATATATATTTATATATATAATATATATATAATAATAATAATCTTTTTAATGGCCTATTTATATATGTACATATGTAAGTGAGTGAGTGAGTGTAGTGTAGTGTATCTATGCCCTAACAGAAAGTAAGGAATAGCAAATGCAAATGAAGCAGAGAGTACAAACTGCAAGTTACTTGCGCTAGAAAGTACAACTTGCCCATGTCCCCAGACATCAAGGAAGTACTGTACAAGGCAAACCTTGTCATCTTCGACCTCGGATAACCTGACCATGAGCTGGGTGCTCTACTAAACTCACCTTCACTGTGGGTTGTGAATAGTTAACGACCTGGATAGTTGACTGCAATTTAAGTTCACGACCTCTTCTCGTCGTGTTCGAGAATGAACCCTAGTTTTGGGAAATGTTAAAGCAAATGTTTTTATGTTGAATAGGCTGATATAAGGCTTTTTATAGTTATATATGAGTTATTTGTTTTAATATTGATGTTTTTTTTAAATACTTTATTTTAATTTTTCGTAACTTATATTGTTTATTTTCTTGTTTCCTTTCTTCACTGGGCTATTTTTCCTTTTTTCAGCCCTTGGTCATTTAGCATCTTGTTTTTTCAGCTAAGGTTGTAGCTTGGCTAAAAATAATAATAATAATAATAATAATAATAATAATAATAATAATAATAATAGTTGTGGATGGAGAAATAATTATCGCAGGTATGGTTAGTAGCAGTTAATGAAGTATTCTATTTTCATTATTACTTTTGATGTTTATACCTTTGTTACCATAGTCAATTTCTTTTAACGAGGCATATTTGCACCGACTCGCAGCGGTGCCCTTTTAGCTCGGAAAAGTTTCCTGATCGCTGATTGGTTGGACAAGATAATTCTAACCAATCAGCGATCAGGAAACTTTTCCGAGCTAAAAGGGCACCTTTGCGAGTCGGTGCAAATCTGCCTCGCTAAAAGAAATGGACTATAGTTGTTCTTATTACTCTCTAAAAAGTTGTTTATTGTCCTTGGGGAAATCTAATTAGAGTCTTATCATCTTTGCGAAATACTTTTATTTTTAATCATAATTTATCATTTCTCTTTATGGAAAAACTATTCGTGGATATATAGTAAAGATTGATAAAGGTTATTTTTATCCTTTTTTATATTTTGTGATTATATTTACTTTGCAGAGAGAGAGAGAGAGAGATGAGAGAGAGAGAGAGAGAGAGAGAGAGAGAGAGAGAGAGAGAGAGAGAGATAGAGATTATATCGAGGATATTTGTTAATGATTGCTGAAGATTTTTTTCACTGCTATTTTATAATTATATTTACCTTGCATTTACGAAGAGAGAGAGAGAGAGAGAGAGAGAGAGAGAGAGAGAGAGAGAGAGAGAGAGAGAATTATTCGTGGATATTTGTTAATGATTGCTGAAGATTTTTTTTTACTGTGCTATTTTATAATTATATTTACCTTGCATTTACGACAGGGGAGAGAGAGAGAGAGAGAGAGAGAGAGAGAGAGAGAGAGAGAGAGAGAGAGAGAGAGAGAGGAGAGAGAGAGAGAGAAATATGTCAGCTAGTTATCATATTTAAAAATGCGAGTTAATTTTCAGCAATCTTAATATTTCAGATGAAATTTTAAGTATTGTAATTGTCATTCCGTAAAAGTTAAGCATTTAAATTCGTAGAACTTCATAAGCTATGATAAACAATTTACATATTTTTGGTGCGCAATGCATTATTAATGTAGTCATATTCAGCTATTAAAGATTAAAACCGAATTCATTTAAACACGTATTGTTTTAATTTGCGTGTGCGCATGTATGTTCATGTGCCTGTATAAGCGTGGTTTTGTATGTGTGAGTGTACACCCAGTTATAAATGTGTGTTTATACACTATACACACACACATATATATATATATATATATGTATATAGATATAGATATATATACATATACAGTATATATATATATATATATATGTATATATATATATATATATATATATATATATATATATATATATATATATATATATATACATATATATATATATATATATATATATATATATATATATATATATATATATATATATATATATATGGCCTACAGTCCCTTTCTGAGAGGGTATACCTTAATGTGGTGAAAGGGTTTGTGTATCGACATGATCAGCAAAGCTGTACTAGTCAGGGCCGCCCATACTAGGTTGGTTTGCTATGAGCGATCAGACAGAAGTCTCCCACCGTCACAAATACGCACTGGCCAGAGTGATAATGAAAATCCGACATAACAAAAACTGAATTGAACCTTTGTCTTGCAGTGGAATAGAAACGGCTGTATTTGCTGTTTTTGTTGTATATATGTATTATAGATGTATGTGTACGTATTTTATAATCACGTGACTAATTTAGGGTTGTGTATGGACGCAAAGTCTATAGACCTTGTATGGACGCTTCTGAGTTGATGATAATCTGTTTGAATATTTAATGTTGGTCTGTTTATAAGCCATTTATACTTTTACGCACATACAGCCGACGAAGAGCCCAGAGTATTCGTAATGCACATCATAACAAACAAATTATTACTTCAAAACGATGCTGATAACGATTATGATAATGGCATAAGGGGGAAAGCGAAGAACGCATAATTCTTTTCCTCTCTCTCTCTATCTCTCCTTCTCTTCGTGTCCCTCTTTGTCTCATTTATTCTTTCGCTAATTAGATCTCGCATTTTAATGGGAATAGCTAATAGTGGAAGCCGGCAATCCTAAACCGCACACACAAATGTAAATGATAGTATTGACTGGCTCTGTACAAAAGATTAGCGTCGTAAAAAGTCTCTCTCTCTCTCTGGCGTGGATGTATTTTTCAGCCATACATATGCATGAGGCCGTAGAACAAAGGATTTGTTTCATTTTAACGATCCAGCCTCCACTATTAACTCATTTGTAAATTCTTATTATTTTTCTGAGTAGGGGGGATGATGTCGGATGTAAACCCCCCCCTCCTCCTCCTTCCCCTCCTCCTCCTTCCTCCTCCCTCCTCCTCCTTTCATCTCCTCCTCCTTCTCCTTCTTCCTTCTCCTTCCATCTCCTCCTCATTCTCCTTCTTCCTTCTCCTTCTTCTTCTCCTTCCTCCTCCTCCTCATCCTTTCCTTCTCCTCCTCCTCCTCCTCCTCCTCCTCCCTCTCCGCATTTGTAAATTCTTATTATTTTTCTGGTTGGGGGGGGATGATGTCGCATGTAACCCCCCCTTTTTTTTCTATTCCCCCTCCCCCTCCCCCTCCCCCTCCCCCTCCCCCCTCCCCCTCCCCCTCCCCCTCCCCCTCCCCCCTCCCCCTCCCCCCTCCTCCTCTTCCTCTTCCTCTTCCTCCTCCTCCTCCTCCTCCTCATTTGTAAATTCTTATTATTTTTTTTGAGTGGGGGGATGATGTCGCATGCAACCCCCCCCCCCCCCCCCTTTTTATTCCTCCTCCTCCTCCTTCCTTCTCCTCCTTCCTTCTCCTCTTCCTCTTCCTCTTCCTCCTCCTCCTCCTCATTTGTAAATTCTTCTTATTTTTTTGAGTGGGGGGATGATGTCGCATGCAAACCCCCCCCCCCCTTTTTATTCCTCCTCCTCCTCCTCCTCCTCCTCCTCCTCACCCTCACAAGAAGATAGTTACTTAAGGAGGGAGAATTGGATGTGAGAAGTAACATTATCTGTTAGACAGAGATGGGATTACGTGTGATTAATTATCACAAGAGAGAATTAAAGTGGTTTGTTAATGTTTTTTTTTTCACCATATTACTTTTCATTGTTCATCCATTTGATGAAATACTTTTGACTTTATAATCGTATAATTTTTCATTCTCTTTATCACTAGATTTTAAAGGTTTAAATGTCACTCATGAATAGCAGATGCAATTATTATTATTATTATTATTATTATTATTATTATTATTATTATTAGCCAAGCTACAACCCTAGTTGGAAAATCTTGATGCTATAATCCCAAGGGCTCCAATATAGAAAAATAGCCCAGTGAGGAAAGGAAATAAGTAAATAAATAAATGATGAGGAGAATTGGATGTGAAAAGTAACATTATCTGTTAGACAGAGAGGCGGGATAATGCCCTAGAGACTGGCTTTATATACATATGAACAGAACCCAAGCCCATTTCCACCCAATTTAGGACCAGGGAGAGCCAGACAATGGCAGCTGATGACTCAGCAGATAGATCTATTTAGTGGCCTCTCCCCCGTTGTTGGCTCACAAGGATGGGGATGTTGCAGGCTCGAACCCAAGTTAAGCAGATCGCTAGACAGAGAAGTTTCCAGTTGGCTAACATAATCTAGGAATCTAAAATATTGTATTAATAATAACTAACAAGTGATAATTAAGATTTTATCGCGCTATTCCGTTCATAGATATATATCATTATTTCAGAGACCTATAAGTTTGATTTTCTTTGTTGTTTATTGAGAGTCTGAAATCAACTTTTAATTGATTTTCTTTAAGAATTTGGTCTAATATTAGTTTTGAACTTAATATATTTTTGCAGAAAAGTAC
>NC_090752.1:17794843-17797343 GCF_036898095.1 Palaemon carinicauda
CCGGTTTTTAAAATGGCATTAGTTTTAATATCAAAATATCATGAAAATCAATACATAACATTTAATAAAAACATGAGAACTACGTGAAAATGAACACGCAGTAATCCAGTGGAAAAATAATTATGTTAACTTATTGTTATCTATATCGAAAACCTCTTTCTGGCGTTTAGGAAACAAATGTTTGAAAAATAAAAAATAGTTTCAATATCAAAATATTATGAAAATCAATACATAACATTTAATAAGAGATTCAGGCAAGATATAATGTACAAGATGTAATGCATATTCCATTCCTTGACAAGCCACAACCCGTTACTAATGAAATATACTTAACCGCAGCTTTATCCAATATGTTAATGCTTCTGAAAAATGTTGAAGGTGTGGTACACGAAGCTTGAATATCTGCAGTCCCTATCAAAAGTTAAAAGCCTTGCGCTTTATATTAATCAAATACGCTCTTGAATTAGAAATAAAATCTTATTAAAATGATAAGCTGTTCTTCGAGATGAACACCCATTCGTGTTGGAATAACCCAACAAATTGTGAGTTATGAATAGTAGTTATTTAGTGACGTGTTATAATTCCTAGTTTTCTTGCATGTTTTAAAATATAGTTTCAGCACATAACCTAAATTTACGTGAGAAACTAATTCCTACTTGTGAGGAAAAAATAAGAATGTATGTTTATCTATGATATATCAGTGTGGGAAGTGGAGGGGGGAGAGATGTGAGGAGGACGGGGGAGGGGGGAAGAGATATAGTGGGGGAGGGGGGAGGATAGCAAACAAGGAACTAGAACCTTCTTCCAGGAAATTTGTCTTCGTTTGAGATACAAAGAAACAAATGAAATTTGTTTTGATAAGATCATAATAAGGCTTAGTGTCATAAACATTAACTTCTGGAATTGGTAGTATTAGTGAAATGAAATGGCAAAACAGTGTGAAATAATAATAATTAAATTATGTTGCCATCATAATTATAATTATTGTTATGTTGACTTGTCTTGTAAATAAGGCAAACAATAGAAAATATACAAAATATAGTCATTATAATATGGTACTGATATTTATGTTTTTTTTCCTATATTCAAGATCCCAGTGTTTTATTTCTTTCCAAAACAATGTGGATTACAGTTAAAATTTCCCCAACATATAATAAGCTAATCAAAATAATCAGTGGATAGTTTTTGCTATTAGAAACGATTCTGAGAAACTTATTTGAAGTTATGTATGAATATAAAGTCACAAAATAAATTATATTTCACTTCAGAGACAAAATCAGGTTCTATTTTGATTTTCAAAATCAAATCAGGTTAAATTTAAATCATAAAGTTACCAGGTTATATTTAAATTTTCAAGTTACAACTTACATTTTAAACTGCAGAAATATCAATCTTTAACTCACAGAATTTCTAAAAGGACGAAATTAAGTTATATTTTCATTTCAGAGTCAAAATCGGGTTGTACTATAACTTTTCGAAAAAAAAAAGGGTTATATCTAAATTTTCAAGTTACAACTTAACTTTTAAATTATAAATATATAAAGATTTAATTCACAGTATATGCGAATTTTAAAAATACTAAGAGTCAATATAATTCAGACGCGGTACAGTTACATGCTGAAACTAAATAATACTCTGTAGCTATGACTTGACTAAGATAAACATCCTAGTACTGAAACAAAATTAATTATGAATATCAAAGTAGCATTAAATCCTAAACAAAAACTAGCATACTATTAACAAATACACATTGTAGCTACATTAGATAAGATAAACATTAAAATAGTGATTTCATTGATGGGGGGGGGGGGTTTTCTGGCATCCTGAAATTTAAGGTCATTGACGCCGATATCCTTTATTGTAAATGAAAAAAAAAAATAAAAGAATATTCAATTATAACCAAAAAGGCAAAGATGTCATTTGAAAAGTTAAATGTCTTTCAGAAGACCTGATTCTGAAACAAAGTAAATTATGAAAATCAAAGTTAGAATTAAACCCTAAACAAAAACTAGCATACTATTCACAAATACACATTGTAGGCATTACCAAACAATAAAATGTATATTACAAGAAGAAAAAAAAATTACTCGACATAAGATAATCATCACTGTGCTGAAACAAAGTAAATTATGAAAATCAAAGTTAGCATTAAACCCGAAACAAAAACTAACATACTATTCATAAATACACATTGTAGCTATTACCAAACAATAAAATGAACATTACAAGAGAACAAAAATAATAAAATAAAAAATTCTGACCCAACCTTCGACTCGTGCTAGATAATCCTGTCTTTCGGACCTGCGTTCTCTTTGGTGTATCACCACGAGCTTAACCTTGGTCTTACCTCAACCACGTTTTATTTTCTGTATTTTAAATATTTTTTTTATATTTTTCCTCTCACATTCCTCCCAGAGAACATATGACATTTACTGCGTTACTTAGAAAAAAAAAAGGAAAAAAAAAATTTCATTCGTAGTATTCTGGCATCGGTTTCCAC
>NC_090752.1:17802343-17804843 GCF_036898095.1 Palaemon carinicauda
GTCTTACCCAATTTATTTTTCAGTAAATAAGAAATATCATATACCCCAAGACCGATAGAAAATGACATTTTAACAGTCTTACCCAATTCAATTTTCAGTAAATAAGAAATATATACCCCATGACCGATAGAAAATTACATTTTAACGGTTTTACCTGATTTTATTTTCAATACATAAGAAAGATAATACCGTTATAAACGAAAGAAACTCAATTTAACGGTCTTACCTGATTTTATTTTCAATAAACAAGAAATATACACGTCATGATCGAAATAAAAACGGAATTTAACGGACTTGCCTGACTTTATTTTCAAGGGGCGGACCCAATCTTTTACGAAAACGGTCGGGTACAAAACTACTGTAAATAATCACATGGGGGCGATACGAGGCTATGTGTAATAGCAAGTAAGGGGAAATGCAATTTGGCATGCACAAGCACTAGAGCTATTTATTAGAGAGGACTATAATATAAAGGAGTAGGAAAGGCATCTTGCGTTTAACACAGCACAAACTCCAGCACACTAAAAATGAAACGCTGACCTATCTAACTTTAAATTTCATTGCTATAGGATAGATTACTATTTTATCATTAATTGCTAAGCTACAACCCTAGTTGGAAAAGCAGAATGCTATAATACCAGGTCTCCAACAGGGAAAATAGCTCAGTGAGGAAAGGAAACAAGGAAAAATAAAATATTTTAAGAAGAGTAACATTAAAATAAATATCTCCTATATAAACTATATAAACTTTAACAAAACAAGAGGAAGAGAAATTAAGATGAAATAGTCAGCCCGAGTGTACCCTCAAGCAAGAGAACTCTAAACAAGACAGTGGAAAACCATGGTACAGAGGCTACGGCACTACCCAAAACTAGAAAACAGTGATTTGATTTAGGAGTGTCCTTCTCCTAGGAGAGCTGCTTACCCTACCAAAGTCTCTCTTCTACACTTAAATAGGCAGCAGCTATTAACGTATAACATATGATATTATGATCTGATTTGAGTACATGGTTATAAAGAGAAAAATCAGGATACATTTCCCAGTTAGCTTCTGAATATCTTTAGTAGTCTATTGGAAAAGTTCCTGGCTTGCAATCTGTTAGACTAGGGTTCGAGACCAAGTCAAGTTTTTTTTTTTATAGTGAAAACAAATTATAGGCTCCCGCAAAGCCCATAGCTTACAAGGATGAGCTAGGGGGCTTTGGGGAGCTTTAAGGATACCTGCCGAGTCATCAGCAGCCATTGCCTGGCCCTCCCTGGTTCTAGCTTCAAGAAGCGGGGGCATAGGCGCTGATCATATGTTGTTGTTACACTGTTCCAGCACATGGCTGGAACACGGCCTCTTGCGTTGATAGCCCGTAAGCTGATTGACAAGTCCCTTGCTTCTGCCAATCATGAGCGACCTTTAAAAACTGATTGTTAACGTCTCTGTCAGGTGTTTGCCAGACTGGGGTTCGAGTCCCGCTCAGACTCGTTAGTGCCATTAGTGTCTGCAACCTTACCATCCTTGTGAGCTAAGTTTGGGGGGTTTAGGGGAGCCTATATGTCTATCTGCTGAGTTATCAGCAGCCACTGCCTAGCCCTCCCTGGTCCTAGCTTGGGTGGAGAGGAGGCTTGGGCGCTGATCATAAAATATATGGTCAGTCTCTAGGGCATCGTCCTGCTTGCTAGGGCAATGTCACTGTCCCTTGCCTCTGCCATTCATGAACAACCTTTAAAACCTTTAAAACCTTCATATCTTTAAAATAACAACGTATTTGAGAATCGCTTTGCAATATGTACTATTATAAGAGCCTTACTTTATCAATTCAATAACAGATTTTAGTAAAAAGACAGTGTGTGTCTTCAAGTTTCTTGACACCAAACCTCTTTGGTATTTAACTGGCCGATCACGAAAAATCTTACCTTATTAACAAACATTTTTATCAGCATATCAAACAAGATATGACTGATCGGTGAAATCTACATGTCAAACATAATCTAAATTGGTGTGCTTAAATATTTTGATGAAAATTTAAACTAGAATACAATCATTAGCTCATTAATTACTGAAGATTCTAAGAGTAACATATATATCTATATATATATATATTTATATATATATATATATATATATATATAGATACATATATAAATTATATATATATATATATATAATATATAGATATATATATACAAATATATACACAAATACATATATATATATATATATATATACATATATATATATATATATATATATAGATACATACATATATATATAGATACATACATACATATATATATATATATATACATATATATATATATATATACATATATATATATATATGTACCAATATATATACACACACACATACACACACACACACATATATATATATATATATATAAATACACACACATATATATATATATACATATACACTATACAGATATAAGAATGCATCCCAATAATCAAATCACTTGAAATACAATAAGCTACACCCGACCACTCGCT
>NC_090752.1:17809843-17814038 GCF_036898095.1 Palaemon carinicauda
ATGAAGCGCATAATATTGAGGGTGGTTTAGTTTTAAGGCCCAGCACAGAATCCGTTGTGAAAGAATAAATGTAGTAGGGGCATTTCTCTATTTCTTTTTCTATGAACGTACTTGATATCGAAGGAATTTCCTCTCTCTCTCTCTCTCTCTCTCTCTCTCTCACTCTCTCTCTCTCTCTCTCTCTCTCCTCTCTGATGATGATGATGACACACACATATCTATATAATATATATATACATATATATATTTGTGTGTATGTGTGTTTGTGTGTGTATGTGATAACCTACGTGTGCATAAAGCTAAATAACACATCGGATCACAAAAATCTATCAGGAAAATAAAAAAATCCTATTGTGCGAGAAGCCAATGCATATTGCAAACACCAAAGATCCTTTCTGTGTCCACGTACGTCGAACAGACACAATACACAAATCGTACGCTTCTAACTTTTCTAGGATTTGATGCTAAAATGGTTTGCAATCATGCCATGAAATATGCACCGCTCACAGCAAGAGCAGTAAGTGATGTCACTTAAGCACCCCGTCAGTATGAGTAATAAAAAGGTTCCAGTGGAAGGGACAGGCTGTGTTTTCAATAATTTAATTACCGGTTATTTTTACTTCTCGATGCATGAGGAAGTTCTTTGCTTGCTTTTGCTTTCAAAGGATTAGAAGCAGTTTTTTCATACCTTTCGATTGGTTGTTTTCTTACTTGTTGGCTATTTTAGACTGATGTTGTGAGCTATTTATACTTTGGAGATTCTCTCTCTCTCTCTCTCTCTCTCTCTCTCTCTCTCCTGCATATAATATATATATATATATATATATGTGTGTATATATATATATATATATATGCATATACACAGACACATATGTGTATATACAAACTTCTCTCTCTCTCTCTCTCTCTCTCTCTCTCTCTCTATATATATATATATATATACACACACATATACACACAGACACATATGTGTATATACACACTCTCTCTCTCCTCTCTCTCTCTCTCTCTCTCTCCCAAAAAATTTCATATATAGCATCTTCTTATCACCACTAATTATTAATGATAATATTTGCTTTAAAGTTAAAAAAAACAGATAACAGCAACAGTACCCACCTCCAACCTCTGGATCAAGTTAACAAATGTTTATTACATGTATTAGCAGTAACAGTAGCAGTAACAGCAGTAGTTGCTACAGTAACAGTAGCAGTAACAGCAGTAGTTGCTACAGTAACAACAGTAGTTGCTACAGTAACAACAGTAGTTGCTACAGTAACAACAATAGTTGCTACAGTAACAGTGGAAGTAGCAGCAATAGTTGCTACAATAACAGTAGCAGTAACTGCAGTAGTTGCTACAGTAACAACAGTAGTTGCTAATGTAGCAGAACAGCAGTAGTTGCTACAGTAACAGTAGCAGTAACAACAGTAGTTGCTACAGTAACAACAGTAGTTGCTAATGTAGCAGAACAGCAGTAGTTGCTACAGTATCAACAGTAGTTGCTACAGTATCAACAGTAGTTGCTACAGAAACAGTAGAAGAACAGCAGTAGTTGCTACAGTAACAGTAGCAGAACAACAGTAGTTGCTACAGTAACATTAACAGTAACAGCAGTAGTTACTACAGCAACAGTAGAAGAACGACTGTAGTTACTACAGTAACAGTAACAGTAGCAGCAACTATTTCAGGAAAGCATAGATATGCTGGTTATGCCAAACGTAATCCAGTCATTCACCGTCTATGCGACACCGAATGCAAATAGAACAAAAAATAAATGTTACCAGAATTGCTGCAGTGTCCGCACAAAGAGAGATTGGTGTTAATAGAAACATGGTATGAGGGAAAAGGCAAATTAAATAAAGAGAGGAAAAGACGAATGTGAAAAAAAAACCAAGACGAAAATAGCAATGAGACAAGCGCGGAGAGGGGAGAGAGATCCAAATTAGATAAAAGGAGGAGGGACGAAAGAATAACGTTGTTGGCAACAATGCAGGTGAAAGAGGGAGGAGGAGTAAAATGTAAACAGGTAAATAAAAGACTTAATAAAGAAAGGGGAGAGTCGACAACGGCGTCGAGATAGCTAAGAGATCAAAGACAGACACACACGCAAAAATAATAACCTAATAAAAGATATAATCCGAAGTGTAAATTCTCTTATAAGAATGACAATGATAATATGAAATGGGGTTCATCAAAAAAAAAAAAAAAAAAGAAAAATTACACCCAACAATAACAAGTTGCTTTGATCTCGAGGATTCATTAGAGTTGTAAGTTTTCAAAGGTATAGCTCTCAATTATACAATTACGGAGGTCACTATTACGGTAATGAAACCAAGACCTTAGCCCGATTGTTACACTACTAAGGGTCAGTACACTACAAAAGAACTAGAGGGGGAATGCGCATAATAATCTTTTATTACTGTAGGATGCAATTATAATTCTCTCTCTCTCTCTCTCCTCTCTCTCTCTCTCTCTCTCATACAAAATTGGCGATAAAAGAAAAACTATTAATGTTTATGCTTACCCAAACATATGAATAACTATCTCTCTCTCTCTCTCCTCTCTCTCTCTCTCTCTCTCTCTCATACAAAATTGGCGATAAAAGAAAAAATAACTATCAAATTATTACTGTAGGTTGCAATTATAATTTGCCCCCCCCCCTCTCTCTCTCTCTCTCTCTCTCTCTCTCTCTCTCATGCATAAACACACACATATGCGATGACCTTGGTCACATTTTGATTAAAAAACTAGTTTTACAATTGCAATTTGAAATATTCACCGGGTTGCTGATACAGTAACTGGAGAAATAAATAAGAAATATATAAATAAGGTAATGTTTTTTATCCAGTAAGAAGAAACTTGCAATGGTGCTGGTAATATCAATCACTTAAATATTTTAGGACACTTCCATTTAGCATGGAATGTAAACTTCTAATGTAATGATGCCCTGGGCTTATAGCATCCTGCTTTTCCAGCTTGGGTTGTAGCTTAGCAAGTGATGATAATAATAATAATAATAATAATAATAATAATAATAATAATAATAATAATAACAATTAGACCTGATAGACATTAACCTTTGACCTTGGCATGTATTAATTGACGTGGATTTTCATACACTCAAATATGAACCAAGTTTAAAGTCTCTGTGACAACGATGTCCAACCTTATGGCCAATTACGTGAATTGGACATTTTGCTTGACCCCTGACCTTAACCTTTGACCTTGACCTTCCAAAATTTCATCCATTCCAGCTTTCTACAAAACAGTTAATCCCTGCAAGTTTCACCGAAATTGTGGCCAGGAAGCTGTTCACAAATAAACACACATACACACACAAACAGGGGCAAAAACATAACCTCCTTCCAACTTCGTTGACGACGGTAGTAATAACAATAATGTGAAAATGAACAGCCAGTTTTAGGCAAAAAATTAATAAAGGCTTTTGCGTTTGGTGCAATGTTCAATTGTTACATAGTAACCGGATTGGTGTGGATTACTCTTGCCTTTTACTGATGCCCCTAACATGCACTGATGGAGACAGAGCTATGGTAGCTGTTGGTGGTAGGCCCCTTTCTAAAATTGTTAGAACCTGTAGTGATCATACATACTTCTACATCTTACTTAAGTCGATAACATCATATACAAAATTATTGGATTCCCTTATGTATTTTTTCTTTCAATTTCCTTGGACAAAACTGTGAAGAGAATCTTATGATTAATGTATCAGATTTTAATTGCAGAATATTTTTTCAATTTCCTTGGACAAAACTATGAAAAGAATCTGATGATTAATGTCTCAGATTTTAATAGCTGAATATTTTTTTAATTTCCTTGGACAAAACTGTAAAAAGAATCTTATGATTAATGTCTCATATTGTAATTGCCGAATATTTTTTTCAATTTCCTTCAACAAAACTGTAAAAGGAATTTTATGAATAATGTCTCAGATTTTAACTGCTGAATATTTGTTCAATTTCCTTGGACAAAACTGTGAGGAGAATCTCATGATTAATGTCTCAGATATTAATTACTGAATATTTGTTCAATTTCCTTGGACAAAACTGTGAAAAGAATCTTATGATTAATGTCTCAGATTTTAATGAAATCAATAAGTCACAAACACAAATTTTAATTTCTGCCATTATATAAAACGTTTGTTTTCATGTCAATGGAATCTGCGGAGATGTTCCTT
>NC_090752.1:17814538-17817038 GCF_036898095.1 Palaemon carinicauda
AGCACACGGTTAAACGGAAACTGAATTGCTAAGAAAGACAAACGTTTATACTTCTGAGTAAAAATCAGTCTGTAACTATTTAAGATCTTTTAGAATGAGATGAATAATTTTTTGCTTTTTTGTTGACCAGGCGGACATAGTCTTTTTATAGTTTATTTTATGACATATTTGTTTTTGATGTTGTTGATAGTTTATTATATGACATGGTCTGTTTTGACGTTGTTTCTTATTTTAAAATGATTTATTGTTAATTTGTTCTCTTCATTTATTTATTTCCTTATTTCCTTTCCTCACTGGGCTATTTTTCCCTGTTGGAGCCCCTGGGCTTATAGCATCTTGCTTTTCCAACTAGGGTTGTAGCTTGGATAGTAATAATAATAATAATAATAATAATACTGAATACTAAACCTTCGACCGTAATATCGGGGAAAAACGTTTAATGATGCAAAAGAAACTGGAGAGGAATGGATCAAGAGATCTAATTGACAATGAGGGAAACGTTTGGGAGGGAAAACAGCTGGTGAAATTTCTATTTTACATTAGTACGTTTGAAAGACGTTTTTCATAACCACATGTTTGTTACCAATTGATCCCCGGATGATACGTAAACACTTCCAGTTGCTCATGGGGCTTGAAAGTGTTTGGGAAAAATCATAACAGAAAAAATTATTCAGCTCATTCTAAAAGATCTTAAATAGTTACTGATAGATTTTTACTCAGAATGCATCTAATACGTTTAAAACGTTTCTAGAAGACTAAAATTACCGACAGATCATTGTTCTAAATGTATCTTTAAAAAGTAAAATAAGGTTTTGGTTATAATTCGATATATTTCTAAGTAGCCTACACCAAGTTCATGTAAATAAATAGCTTTCCATTGCATTTCCAAGCATATCCTAATAAAAATCGTCTTTTAACTTCGTAAAAGTTTAACAATAATAGCAATTAATTTGAACGTTTATACACATGAAACTGACATTTATTTTAACCAGAAGGATTTTAACAACCTAATCGATAACGCATATATGAAAAAAAAAGTTAAAACGTAAATAAAACAACATTAAATATTATCAAAAACAACAAGAAAATATGCGTTTAGATTTACTATGAAGTAAATACAATTCTAAAAAATGATAGAATTTAAAAATATCCTATGGAAAAATCCCCTCCAACTCCCACAGACCACAAAATCCTTGTCAAAGGAAGAGAGGAACACTGACGGAATTTGAGGTCATTGCAAGTAGGATGACAGAGGACACTACAGGACGTGACTGGAGAGAGACAAAAAAAAAGGACAAAAAATATGTAAAAAAAAAAATATTAGCAATACGGACCAAAGAGGGGATACAAAGAGAGAGAGAGAGAGAGAGAGAGAGAGAGAGAGAGAGAGAGAGAGAGAGAGAGAGAGAGAGAGAGAGTCCGTCAGAGGTAAAAGGTAGAGTGTTAAATGGATTAGGTGGAGAAGAGGGGAGAAACGGAAAGTAATTGGATAACAGGAGTGTTAGCCGGGGGAAAAGGGGAAGCAAAATGGGGTGTAAATAGAAAAGGCTAAAATAACAATTCAATGGGAAGTAAAGGAAAATACAATGACTGATACACACAGGGTTTTGCGGGGGAGTGAAAGTGGTGGACCAGCACAAGAAGAAAAAAAAAAAGGTTACACAGGAGGAAGGAAGAACATGTGTGTGTACGTTCTCTATACTTCTTTTTGAGTGTGTGTGAGTGTGTGTGTGTGTGTAAGAGGAAGGAAAACTGGATGAATTGCTTCATCATAAAGAAGAAAACTAAGATGATTAGTTGGTGGTGTTCGTTCTCTATACCTCTGTCTGAGTGAGAGAGAGAGAGAGAGAGAGAGAGAGAGAGAGAGAGAGAGAGAGAGAGAGAGTGTGTGTGTGTGTGTGTGTGTGTGTGTGTGTGTGTGTGTGTGTGTGTGTGTGTGTGTGTGTGTGTGTGTGTTTAAGAGGATGGAATACTGAGTGACTTGCTTCATCATAAAGAAAACATATGATTAGTTGATGGAAAAAATAAAAATTCCGAAAATGTGAAGTCCTTCCAAGAGAATCTTTGCACTGAAGTTAAATCGTTTAACTTCAATAAATTGGCATTGAGACTAAAATATCAATAAGGGTAAATAAAAATTAACTTACTCTGAGATAATGTATAAATATCAAGAGCAAATTAAAATAGATTTTTCAATCTAAATTTAAACAAGAATCATCTCTCTGACAGTGGTGGAATGAGGAAAAAACTGATAGATACATATATACAAATATACTTTACATTCTTACAGACATGCGCCTATAGGGACCTCGTATATATATATATATATATATATATATATATATATATATATATATATATATATATATATATATATATATATATATATATATATATATATATACACACAACCAAAAATGCAGCCGTTTCTAGTCCGCTGGAGGACAAAGGCCTCAGATATGTCGTTACTCATATATGGGGGTGTGACCGTAGACTTCAG
>NC_090752.1:17829538-17832038 GCF_036898095.1 Palaemon carinicauda
ATTATACTTAGGGGGTTATTTAAAGATCTATCGGACAGCATTATCTAAAGCAAGGGAATATGAGCTCCACCTATACTCAATTTTTTTTAATGAGGCGCATTTGCCCCGCCTCGCACGGGTGCCCTTTTAGCTCGGAAAAAGTTTCCTGCTAGCTGATTGGTTAGAATTATTTTGTTCAACCAATCAACGATTAGGAAACTTTTCCGAGTTCAAAGGACACCTCTCCGAGTAAGTGCAAAAAATTGACTTTAGTAAGGATTTATGACACGAATTGTGTCACTTAAAATAAGACAGTGACTTAAAAATTCTTTCAGCATGAAGTAAAATGGAAAACTGAACCCTTAATCGAAAAGTGAGATAATGAAGGCTTAGGGGCAGAGGACATACAGTAGATGGTGAACTAAAACGTGTGAAGTTTGACACGAGCAGAGAAAAATCCAGTCCACGTCTAACATCATAAAAGGAAAATCTAAAATAAATGCCTTGATGTGGATGATATTAAAAACGATAAGTACATAACCTAAATCAAAATAACTTTATGAATAAACGCGAGCGTGACTTAATAGATATTAGAACCATCTTGTTCTCTATTCTAATAGTCAGGCCTTCATCACGAGGCTCAATACTACATAGTATTCTATAAGTTTTATTCCATGTGTGACCAAGTTGTGGAATGATTTTCATATTCGGGTAGCTGAATCGGTAGATCTTAAAAATTCAAACTTGCAGTAAATGTTTTTATGTTCAAGAAGCTGGCATAAGCCTTTGTATAGTTTATATATGAAATATGTTTTGATGTTGTTACCATTTTACAAATAATTTTAATCATTCCTTATTTCATAAATCGTTTATTTATTTCCTTTCCTCACTGGGCTATATTTCCCTGTTGGAGCCCTTGGGTTTGTAGCGTCATGCTTTTCCAGGTAGGGTTGTAGCTTAGCTAGTGATAATAATAATAACAATAACAATAATAATAATAATAATAATAATAATAATAATAATAATAATAATAATAATAAAAACAATAACAATAATAATAATAATAATAAAAACAACAACAATGATAATAACAATAATAATAATAATAATAATAATAATAATAATAAAACAACAACAACAATAATAATCATAATAAAAATAATAATAAATAACTACAACAATAATAATAATTACAATAATAAAAACAACAACATTAATAATAATAATAATAATAATAATATTAATAATAATGATAATAATAATAAAAATAATATTCTAAAAGTTCCAATTTGTAAAATTCTTGAGATTTAACTGGCCCAGTCACTTAAGCTATCATTATGTCTCTCTTGACAGTTTCATATGTTGATCTTGGAGATCAGATATATGACTGAAATACTTTATAGCGTCTAGTTACTATATATTCTAAACACAGGAATCTTGAATAAACTCAAAATATATTATAATAAAACATTGTATCATCTATCTTCTCCTCCCCCGACATATTAAGAAGGGGTACATTACTACGGATCCAAAACCTTAACACTTTAATTACATCGCTAAAAAAAAAAAAAAATAATAATAATAATAATAATAATAACAATAACGAGAACCCTTCTTGATTACTTATGTCTTTCGCGCTTTAAGTTCTCGTTCATAAAAATCATGATTCATAAAAGGAATTCATAATAAATAAACGTTTTCAATACTGATTCATAAAAGAGAATCGTAATCAATCATGATTCATAAAAGGAATTCATAAAAGGAATGTTTTTAATACTGACTCATAAAAGGAATTCATAAAAAATGAAGGTTTTCGATACTGATTCATAAAAAGAATCGTAATCAATCGTGATTCTTAAAAGGAATTCACAAAAAATTAACGTTTTCAAAACTGATTCCTAAAAGGAATTCATAAAAAATGAAAGTTTTCCATACTGATTTATAAAAAGAATCGTAATGAGAAATGATTCATAAAAGGAATTCATAAGAAATTAACGTTTTCAATACTGATTCATAAAAAAGAATCAAAATCAATCATGATTCATAAAAAAAAGAAAGTTTTCCATACTGATTCATAAAAAGATTCGTAATCAATCATGATTCATAAATGTGTGCTTGTAAGTTGCAACGTGGTATCATGTACACATTACATTATAAAAACTATATTACATTTCAAAGGACAAACACTTGTGTTTATTCATAAATAAATATGAAATGAACTTGTTTGGAAAAAATATATAAATGAAAATATGTTTCAAAAAAGAGCTTTAAAAACGAAACCCTTAACAAAAATACAAATTCAACTTGGAGTTCTGTTACTCATCTGCGTTTGTCATAGTCCCTTTAATTTGAGAGGAAAAGAAACTAAGAGGACGATGAAGGAGGAGGAGAAGAAGAAGAAGTAGTAAGAAGGGGAGGATGAAAGAAAAGAGGGGGGAGGAGGAGGGGGGAGGAAAAGAGGGAGGAGATGAGAGGGGTTGAACAGGGTGACAGAGGAAAAGAAACTAAGAGGACGATGAAG
>NC_090752.1:17842038-17843642 GCF_036898095.1 Palaemon carinicauda
AGCGAGACCAAGAGATCATCACAGACATCTCGGTAAGAGTACTTGCTATATTAATTCATATTTCATGAGATAACATGCTGTCAAGAAATGGGGAGCACTGTATCTGTCTACCAGAAGCATTAGTCAGAATGGGCCCATTCTTGTTTATCCGAGTTGGTTTTTTTTTTTTGGTTTTTTGTTTATTGTTTCTTTAACTATATACACAAAAACTGCGTTATTGACTTGGGGAAATCTGATTTCTGAGTACATACTTGTAAAATACGAATTGATTTTTTTAATTTTTCTTTATTCTAGTTGAATGGGGGAATTTTGATTTTGGAGCACCATTCTAAGTTATTCCAGTGTTGTTTTCAGTTTTTTAGTTCAAAATAAAAAAAAAATTAAATCAGCGTTAGTTGATGGGAAATTCTGATTTTGGGGCACATTCTGTGTTCTCTTTTTTTTAGGTTTTTAGTTCTTCAACAACTAAAAAAGAAAAAAAAGTGTTAGTTAATGAGGAATTCTGATTTTTAGGGCCACATTCTTAGTTATGTTAACTCTTTATTTAGTTTTTATTTCTTCAACAACTAAAAAATAACCGTTATTTAATGACGAATTTTGATTTTGGGGGCTTATTCTTAGTTATCCCAGGGCTTCCTTTTTTTCTAGTTTTTAGTTCTTCAACAACTAAACCAAAAAACAGCGTAGTGAGGAAATCTATTTTCGTGGGTCATTTAAAGAGAAGAAAAATTTTTAGGTACTAAAAAACTTCAAAAAAAAAAAAAGTTTGCATATTTTACATCAAGAGTTCTTGCCTTTCCTCGCAAGAAAAAAAAAACTAAGACAATAAAACGGACAGATGGACCTGATCGTAAAAATGAAGTCGGGATCTAGGAAAAGAGAAATTTATATGATTACTGGTTAGGAAATTTCTTGTGCAAAGAAAAAAATGAATATTCTCGACTTTTTGTGTTACTTGCTGGTCCGAGATTTTGGACGGGAGAGAATCTTAACAATATCTAAATTATTTTTTTATATGAGAGAGAGAGAGAGAGAGAGAGAGAGAGAGAGGAGAGAGAGAGAGGAGAGAGAGAGAGAGAGAGAGAGAGAGAGAGAGAGAGAGAGAGGCTACAATCTACGACCGTGTCGTAAATAATGTATCTATGAAGTCTAAAGAATTCATATGAGCTCTTCGTTTGAAAAGGCTAATCTTTATAAAAATCAAGTAAAATAAGGAACGCTTTATCTAATAAAACGGAGGTTTTAGTGTTGAAATTAAGCACTCTAGTTATATAGCGGAACTTTGCGATAAAGAAGTTATTATGTAAAAAAAAAAAAAAAAAAAAAAAAAAATATGGAAAAAAGGAGGGCTTTTTGGAACCCTAATTATGTGAATAAAGAAGCTCATTATGTGAAATAAAGTTATGCCAAATGAACAATCATATAAGAGGTGAGAGAACAGTACCAATCTGAAAAAAAAGGGTCCAGAGCGGAAACTGGCTTTGACCGAGCGCTAATCTGCTTACCATCTAAAATTGCAAAACACAACAGGATAAGTGGGCGCTATTTGAGTCTGATACCTTAATGGGGATTACCACGCACGTGGATTTGAAACAATATGGCTT
>NC_090752.1:17844142-17846642 GCF_036898095.1 Palaemon carinicauda
CATACATATATATATATATATATATATACATATACATACATACATACATACATACATATATATATATATATATATATATATATATATATATATATATATATATATATATACTATTACATACACACACACAAACACGTATTTGGATACAAATGAATGCAGAGAAATTTAACAAAATATATTCTATTTGATCAAAGCATTAATACTATACTAAACAATGATATAGAAACAACTTTGTTAACTGAGACACGAGAAATCCCCGAAGAAAAAATTAGTTTCATTAACACCCCCCCCCCCCACCCACCAAAAGGAAAAACCTATTTCATACACATGTTAACACGTAACTTAGATATTCACATACATCACAATTATATATATCAACATAATCATACGCATTATTTAAGCGTAAACGCACCAACAAAACATCGCCTTCTCAAACGAATGCAGATCAAATTATTCCTCTTCATACGACCAAGCTGTTCTATACATCAAGCATGAATAATTAATAAGCAAAATCTATATCCTACGCTAGCACAGCCACTCTCTATACGCACAACAACAGTGAGCAAAAAAAGAAAATAAAATTATAAATAATACAAAGCTCTCCGCGTCAGTACAAAAGACTTAACCTTCAATCGAACGCTACTTATACGCATGCAGGTTTTCTACGCAGACACGCTAAATACAGGAAGTACGCGAAAAGGATATTATTTAATTTCATACGCATTTGGGGTCGGTTGAAAGGAGGGACGCATTATGGGGGAAATGTTGTTTATTCGGTCCATGAATTTAGTTGGGGCGGTCTTGTTATATTTATGGTTATTAATGTATCTTTTATCATGGATGTTAAATATATATACATTTAGATAATTGCATATACATAAATATATATATATGTATATATATATATATATATATATATATATATATATATATAATGTAGGCCTGCACACACAAACACAACTTTATATACATGTATGTATGTTTATATACAGTATATACACACATATATATTATATATATATATATATATATATATATATATATATATATATGTATATATATATATATATATATGTATGTATGTATATATATATACATATGTATATATGTATATATATATATATATATATATATATATATATATATATATATGTATATATATATATATATATATATATATATATATATATATATATATTTATATATAATTTCCGTTTTTACGCACCTGAAAAATCTGTATTGAATTATGATGAACATTGCTTAGTTCTTTCAAGTATCAATGATTTGTACCATGCGTTTATATACACATTATAAACAAAAATAATCATAAATAATTCAATGATGTCTTAAAAAATTACATCTTACTATTGACTTATTGGTTATTTTAAACTTTAACCATAAAATTCTGCTTTGGCTGAATTAAATTTTTGATAAATATAATCCCCCAACATAAAAACATAATTCAGTTCAAAATTATATTATTAAACATATAGAATAAAATAGCATGTTAAAATACTATTTATAAAAAAGTTAATAAGGAATAACAAACAAATAGAAGTAAAGAATAAAATTACATTACTAAAATATCCATTTGTAGATATAGTTAAAAATTATAAAAATGATTAAAAACGTACATAAATTAAAATTACATTAATTAAAAAACTAAATACATAAAAGAAATTAAGGCGGAAATAGCAAACAAATAGCAGAAAAAAAAAAACATTACTAAAATAAACATTTATAGATTTAGTCAAAAAAACAATTTAAAAAATATTTATACGAAAAACGTATATCAGAAATAGCAATTTGAATTAAAAAATAAAATTGTATTACTAAAATAACCATTTATAAATTTAGCTCAAAATAACATAATTTTAAATATATACGGAAAACTTATATCAGAAATAGTAAACAGAAGTAAAGAATAAAATTCAGTTTTTTAAAATAACCACTTAAATATTTAATTCAAAACCAAAAAAATAATATATATATATATATATATATATATATATATATATATATATATATATACATATATATATATATATATATATTTATATATATATACGAAAAACCTATATCAGAAATAGTAAACAAATTACAGAAAAAAAAATAAAATTCCATTACTAAAATAACTATTAATAGATTTAATTCAAAATTAACAAATAAAATAAATATAAAAAAAACAATAAAGAAAGAATAACAAAATAATGTCAGTGGGTAACCATATCAATAGCCAAAGCGGTCCTTTTATGAAGGAAGTTTCAATAGAGTAAACACCGCTTTGAAACCTTGGTAATGTCAATGTACTGCATGTACGCTATTCCTGAATTATACTGATGTTTATATATTCATATACTATTCCCTTTGTTATTTAAAGTTCCTATTTTTTTTTAACTTTCTCTTTTCTTTGTTTTCATACACATTTGGATATTTTACAAATGGATAAACTTTGATTATAAGTATTCAGAAAAATAAAAATAACCATAATAACAATAAT
>NC_090752.1:17856642-17866642 GCF_036898095.1 Palaemon carinicauda
AACGAAAAATATGATAATACAAATTTTTCATTTGATTAAAATGGAAAATTATGGTGGAATGAAATTTTTTTCATGAATTTTAAAGTACATTATCTTGTGGATTTCAAAACGTAATTTTAGATAGTAATTTTCAGAACCGACATGAAACAATTTTTAAGGAAAAGGTTGTCACAGTTTTCGAGAAAAAATTTAAAACCCATTATATATAAAACAGAAATTATCAAAAATATCGTAAAACATATATATAAAAAAAACGAATTTTGAACGAATTCAAGAAATCTTGCACACTGTTAAGAAATATTACAAATTTACCAAAAATAAAAAAATATAAAGCACATTATACAACAAAAACTAGTAAACAAATATAATAAAATTAACATAATATATAACAAATAAAACAAAACGTTTTGAAAAACAAATTCCATCAGTACGATATTGATTAATAACAACGGAAGTTGAATTATCTCTTATCCTATCAAGTGGCAATTTTCGTTTCAAATTATGACACTATGAAAAATGATAACCTTAAATAATAACCTGAATCAATATGGCGGTCTGTTTAATGTAAATAATTCCGTTTTAAAGATAATTTTTTACAAATAAAAGCATTTCCCCATAATATAGCATATATATATATATATATATATATATATATATATATATATATATATATATATAGTATATATATATATATATATATATATATATATATATATATATATAAAACAAGCAGGCAAACACAGATAAAAACATATGTATATAAATTTATGTAAACTTACATAAACATATTTCTGTGCATGTTTGTTTATATACACTTTTCAGCAAGGATATTAACCTATATATTTCACATTGTTCGAGACTATTTTAATCATAAATGCGCATAATTCAATTTACAGAATGATTCAAAACTTTTTTTTTTTAAGGAAAATAAAAATAAGAAATTTCTTTTGACATTAAAATATGTATCTACAAGACAAATAGTTTTCCTTTTACTTATATAAGTTCGATTTTATCATTTATACACAATTTCTTTTTCTCCTCCCCCTCTTTTCCCCACTTATGTTAATTTCCCTGATCCCTGAAATCCTCCACTATAGGCCTACTCGTTCTCCCTTTTTTTTCCTTATAGGCTCAATCAGGCTGTCTTTAACCTTAACATTTCAATCCGTTATTTTGCGAAAGATTGAGATGAAAACGATAGATTCAACTGGAAAACTGGAACATTCATTTTTAAGATTCCAGATTCTATTGGAAAACTGTAACACTTATTTTCGTAGGTCATACCACAAAAGGAAACCTGGATTCCAAATCTATTGTTCCAGGATTTCCTTAACCTAATATTTTATTCCGTCATTTTCCGAAAGATTGAGTTAATAATAGAAAGATTCTATTGTAAAAATGTAACATTTATTTTCATAAGTGATATCACAAACAGAAAGATACTTGGATTCCCAATCTATTCGTTCCAGGATTTCTTTAACCTTAACATTTTATTCCGATATTTTGAGAAAGATTCTGGAAAACTGCAATACTTATTTTCATAAGTGATATCACAAACAGAAAGATACTTGGATTCCCAATCTATTCTTCCAGGCTTTCTTTAACCTAACATTTAATCCGACATTTTGAGAAAGATTCTGGAAAACTGGAACACTTATTTTCATAAGTGATATCACAAACAGAAAGATACTTGGATTCTCAATCTATTCGTTCCAGGATTTTTTTAACTTATCATTTTATTCCGATATTTTGAGAAAGATTCTGGAAAACTGGAACACTTATTTTCATAAGTGATATCACATACAGAAAGATACTTGGATTCCCAACCTATTCTTCCAAGATTTCTTTAACCTTAACATTTTATTCCGACATTTTGAGAAAGATTCTGGAAAACTGCAACACTTATTTTCATAAGTGATATCACAAACAGAAAGATACTTGGTCTCCCAATCTATTCGTTCCAGGCTTTCTTCAACCTAACATTTATTCCGTTATTTTCTGAAAGATTGAGATTAAAACTAGAAAAAATCTGTTGGAAAACTATCAGACTTTTATAATAAGATACCAAAATAAATATTTTCCAATTTACGATAAAATTTAGGATTGCTCTTCAACCAATAAAAGAAGCGTTAACGATTAAACTAAACAATACATGAGCTACAATAAGGATTTTTTTATAGATATAACAATTTAGTTAAAAAAGTAAAGGAAAGGATGTAAAAGGAAATGAATGTTCGTTGTTTTATACAAGAATAGTAAAACAATCAACATTACTTTCCAATACTCATGTTCAAGATAGTTTTCTACGTATTTCCGTAGAGAGAGAGAGAGAGAGAGAGAGAGAGAGAGAGAGAGAGACTTGTTCGTAGCAAACTATATCTTAATAAATTACCGAATTTCGCTTTACATCATATCCGAGTATTACGAAATATATTAACAATATTTTCCCAAAATATATAACCAAAATTTCACGAAATATAAAACCAAACTTTCCCGAAATATAAAAGCAAAATTTCAAGAAACAAAACCAAATTTTCCCAAAATATAAAACAAATTTTCCCGAAATACAAACCAATTTTCTAGAAATATAAAACCAATTTTCATGAAATATAAAACCAAATTTTCCGGAAATATAAAACCAAATTTTCCCAAGTCATAAAACCAAATTTTCCGGAAATATAAAACCAAATTTTCCCTGTTTTACTGTTTCTCCGAGTGTCTGTAAAATTTACGGCCAGTTCATCGAAGTGAGAACTTAAGAAGAGAATCTCATCTGGCAGGAAAACGAAAGAAGTTTTCTCAAATCAACGACATCTAAACATTACCCACAACTCAATGAATTTTTACAAATCGAATTATAGTCTTCGAGTTTTCCAATAAATACAATGACGGATCTAATTTCTTAAGAGGCATTTTCCCCTGATCGACATCAAACATTACCCAAAATTCAATGAACATTCACAAATCGAATTAATCTTCGAGTTTCCCAACAAATATAATGACAGATCTAATTTTTTAAGAGGTATTTTCCCCTAATCGACATTATACAATGACGGATCTAATTTCTTAAGATGTATTTTCCCCTGATCGACATTTAACATTACTAAAAACTCAATGAACATTTACAAATCGAATTAATCTTCGAGTTTCCCAACAAATACAATGACGGATCTAATTTCTTAAGAAGTATTTTCCCCTGATCAACATCAAACATTACTAACAACTCAATGAATATTTACAAATCGAATTAGTCTTCGATTTTCCCAACAAATATATACAATGACGGATCTAATTTCTTAAGAGGTATTTTCCCCTAATCGACATCATACAATGACGGATCTAATTCCTCAAGAGGTATTTACCCCGATCGACATCTAACATTACCCACAACTCAATGAATATTTACAAATCGATTTACAATCATCGAGTTTTCCAATAAATACCCGTATTACAATCTTCGAGTTTCACAACAAATACAATGACGGATTCAATTTCTTAAGAGGCATTTTCCCCTGATCGTTCCCTACTACTACTACACACAAACACACATACACACACAAGGAGCTATTAAACACGCTTCAGTGAATATGCCTAAACCACACACGAAGAGGGGGGAGGGGAGAGGAAGTTATCGCCCTGCTAAAATAACAATATACAACCTCTCCCCCTTTTTTTTTTACGATTAAAACGTCAAGTGGTGGTAGAAAGGAGTGCTGGTAGAACCCGGTGTAATTTGCTGGAAACGCATTATTCAAATTTCGAGCGGCAGAATTTCACATGATAATCTCTCGTAAAAACACACATATACACACACGCATACATACGCACACTCGGTCTCCAAGAGATGATGTGATTTTATAAGGGTTAGGGGGGGGGGATGTGTAGTTGGACTTTGTTTAGTGTCCCGTTTCGAGATATTTGTGTTATCTTCTTCTTCCTGGGTGGATGTGTTACTTTACTTTGTGCAAATTTGAAAATTAATAATCTTCGTATATATTCTCGTACAAATATTTTACAATTAGAAAAATTTCTCGTATGTTGGATATAACCCTTATCTATATATATATATATATATATATATATATATATATATATATATATATATATATATATATATAAATATATATATATATATATATGTGTGTGTGTATATAAATATATGTATATATATATGTATATATATATATATATATATATATATATATATATATATATATATATATATATATATATATATATATATTGTATGTGACCTACGTGTCTGCATTTTTATATTTTCGTGCAGACAAATCCTAAACTGTAGTGAAATGTAAGTTAATTTTTATTAATGTATATCTACATAAGCTTATATCTTTTAAGACAATTTCTGATGGATAACCTTATACCAATTTGATCTAACAAAGATTTTATACCGATTTGATCTCACAAAGATTTTATACCGATTTGATCTCACAAAGACTTTATACCAATTTGATCTCACAAAGATTTTATACCAATTTGATCTCACAAAGATTTTATACCAATTTGATCTCACAAAGATTTTATACCAATTTGATCTTACAAAGATTTTATACCAATTTGATCTCAAAGATTTTATACCAATTTAACGTAATAGAGATATTGTTATAAAATTAACACTACAGTACCTGAACTACGAATATGACCTGAAAATCTAAGATATAAATACGGCAGTTTTTATCTTTGTAAGAGTAAGTGAACGCTCTGTCCAATTGACTTGCTCTACGCAATAGAGAACTGAATGAATATCGATCCAAAAACTCCCAGTAATTGAAAATATTACATTTTACTTTTTACAAAGATCGCTAAAACTTCGCCAAAACATCGAAGTGAGCATCAGCCGACCGGTGACCACGTGGATAGAGAGAGAGAATGAGAGAGAGAGAGAGAGTGGTGCAGCAGCTATAAGTGTTGGGACGGTCGGCCAATGGAAAGATGGCGTCGGGAGATCTGTTCGCGCTGGGAGATATCTTCTCTCTATGAGTTTCTCTCTTTCTTTCTCCTTTTTTTTCTTTGTATCTCATTATTTTTCAGCTTAGAGAAAGTTTATTGCATACTTTTCGTTTATGATTTATGTATTATGAATTTGATCAAGACACAGAACTTAGAACATATTTTTCATTGCAGTCTCTGCATTACGGTGACCTCGATTCTGACACTAATCTAGAAACAGACTAATTTTCTTAGAACTTTACTGACTTTATTCCCTTATGATACAATCGACTTGAATTACATAATATGAACTGTAAATAAAAATAAGACGGAAATAATTGATTTTTGGATGAAACTAACGAAATGCGTGTTAGGAAAGGATGATCATTCTGCAGGTGATAGGGGATAAGTAATAGCGTGAAAACTATTGCCATTGTACTTCGTATTCCAGAAAATTAACATAATAGCTGATTTTTTTTCCTTTTTCCGAAAATATAAACGACGGGAAACCTTGAAACTCGAGCAATGTGACCCGGGAGAGAAAGAGAGAGAGGAAGAGAGAGTAAATGGGCAGTTCGACCTGAAACGACCCAATTGGAACAGTTAAACCCCCAGTCGTTTACTTACCTTGCTTTTGACCATTGTTGTTGTTGTGGGCATTGTTTTTTAGCGTGTTGTCGTGTTTGGCAGGTGTGAGGGGCAGCGCTGGCGGGTTCATGGCCATGGTTGGTGCAGGCGCTGGCATCATCAGGGTGGCCATGGTAGCCAGCATTCTTCGTGACAAATCCAGCCTGTAATTGAGGGCACTGCAAACACCCTACTTCACACGGGTACACGCTTCCGCCGCGGCTGCTACTACTGGCGATGCTGCTTTCTGCAGAAGGACACGACGTTGATGATTGTGGTGAAGGGGGTGTTGGGGCAGGGGTAGGGGGAATTTGGAGAGGGGGAGAGGGGATTTTGGTGTTTAGCAAAACGATCCGGGCAATGTATATAAATAGGAGGTGTGTCTCTCACACCAGCCCAGGGGAATGATCACTGACTTGCAATTGGTTATATGATTTTAGATGAGTTGAAAGAGACGTTCTTTTGGTGGGGGGGTGACACTCACACACGCGGGTGGTGATGATGTAACGACTGATACCGTCACCTTTTGCAGCCTAAAAAAGCACACAAACACACACACACACTCACTCACACACACTCTCTCGCACGCCGGGGGTCAGAGGTCACTCCTCGTTAGGTGACAACGGCGGCGACCTTATTACAGTGGGAAAAGGTAGTAATAGTGGTGGTGGTGGATGTGATGGCGGCTATGGAAGTGGCGAGGGAGGCTCATCAGCGGTATATGATGATGATGATGATGTTGTTGATGTTGATGATGATGTTTGGGCGGTGGCAGTCAGTCAGCAGCAGCGTGTGGCGGGGCTGCGGCGGCGACGGGGGATAAGAGAGAGAGAGAGAGAGCGGCGTCAGAGGTGGGCGGCACCAGCACTTACACACAGGTCCGAGCAGAGTGACGCGCGGAGGGAGACTGGGGGAGGGCCACAGTGCCGCCAACTGTGTCCTCGTGCACCGCGCAGCGCAACAACTGGGCCCTAAGCCCCGCCCCCTTTTTCTGCCACGCTCCGCCTCCGCTACGCCACGCCCATTATTGATCCCATTCCGGAGGCCGCCCGTGTTTCAACCGAAGAGGGTGGTGGGTGGCACGCGCGAACGACGGGGGCATGACGCCCGCTGATATGAACGTGTGTACTACATCTTCTGCTGGCGATTATTGGCGTAACAAGCCTGGCTCGTGTCATGGTTATTGGGGTCTTGATGGCCCAGGAACCACCACTACTGACCAATATCCTAACCTTCCGGCTGACCCCTCCTCCTCCCGCACAGGAGCCCACCCATCCCGCCATATAACATCACGCCCATCTGCAGCCGCTGGCACGCCAGTACTATAACTAGTACTACTTCTAGTACTACTACTATTACACCACAATACACGCCCCTGTCCGATCCAATGACATAGCGAGCTACGTTTTTTCATCAAACGATATTCGTCAGTTACACATCCGCTATAAGAGTCCGAAAACCAATCGGAATTAAACTTTGGCCCTACCCCACTCCCCCTTCCAAAAAATAATCAAACAAAAATAAATACATTGCGTAAACACCATATAAAAATTTCACAGACTCTTGCTTGATATTAGAATATATATTCCTTTAAAGTTTCTCATGCCTAAGGCAATACCTTACTTCCGGTAATACTTACCTATCAATACCGATTTATGGCAATCATGCTTGACCTCTTAAGGCAATCTACCATTTAGGTATGTATTCGTTGCCCGCAATTAAATCTATCACACCTCTTTATCACTTACTAAGTGGGAATACCTTAACGAGGTGAAAGGGTTTACATATCGTCATGATCAGCAAAGCTGAACTAGTTAGGGCCACCCATACTAGGTTGGTCTGCAGTGAACGATCAGATATAAATCTCCCAACATCACCGATCCGCTTTGGCCAGCGTGGTGATAACAGCTGACCAAAACCCAGATGTGAATTGACATGTCCGAAGCCTTTGTCCTGCAGGGGGTTAGAAACGGGTGCATTTGTTGTTGTTGTTGTTGCTGTATTCGGCTACTCGATAATTAGAAACGGGTGCATTTGTTGTTGTTGTTGTTGTTGCTGTATTCGGCTACTCGATAATTAGAAACGGGAGCATTTGTTGCTGTTGTTGTTGTATTCGGCTACTATATAATTAGAAACTAGAGCATTTGTCGTTGTTGTTGTTGTTGTATTCGGCTACTCAATAATTAGAAACAGGTGCATTTGTTGTTGTTGTATTCGGCTACTCAATAATTAGAAACAGGTGCATTTGTTGTTGTTGTATTCGGCTACTATAAAATTAGAAACAGGTGCATTTGTTGTTGTTGTATTCGGCTACTATAAAATTAGAAACAGGTGCATTTGTTGTTGTTGTATTCGGCTACTATAAAATTAGAAACAGGTGCATTTGTTGTTGTTGTATTCGGCTACTATAAAATTAGAAACAGGTGCATTTGTTGTTGTTGTATTCGGCTACTATAAAATTAGAAACAGGTGCATTTGTTGTTGTTGTATTCGGCTACTATAAAATTAGAAACAGGTGCATTTGTTGTATTCGGCTACTCGCTAATTAGAAATGGGCGCATTTGTTGTTGTGCTTGTTGTTGTTGTTGTTGCATTCGGTTACTCGATAATTAAAAACGGGTGAATTTGTTGTTGTTGATGTTGTATTCGGTTACTCGATAATGAGAAATGGGTGCATTTGTTGTTGTATTCAGCCACTCGATAAACAGGGGTATTTGTTGTGGTTGTTGTATTCGGCAACTCGATAATTAGAAATGGGTGAATTTGTTGTTGTTTTATTAGACTACTCGATAATTAGAAACGGGTGTATTTATTGTTGTTGTTGTATTCGGCTACTAAATAATTAGAAACAGGCGCCTTTGTCGTTGTATTCGGCTACTCGATAATAGATGTATTTGTTGTTATATTCGGCTACTCGATTATAAACAGGTGCATTTGTTGTTGCTGCTGCTGCTGTTATTGTATTCGGCTAATCGATAATTAGAAAGAGGTAAATTTGTTGTTGTATTCGGCTAATCGATAATTAGAAACAGGTGCATTCGTTGTTGTATTTGGCTACTCGATAACAGGTGCATTTGTTGTTGTTGTTGTATTCGGCTAATAAATAATTAGAAACAGTTGCATTTGTTGTTGTATTCGGCTACTCGATTAGAAACAGGTGCATTTGTTGTTGTTGCTGTTGTTGTTGTTGTTGTTGTTGTTGTATTCGTCTAATCGATAATTAGAAACGGGAGCATTTGCTGTTATTGTTCTTGTATTCGGCAACTAGATAATTAGAAACGGGTGTATTTCTGGTTGGTGTTGTTGTATTCGGGTAATAGATAATTAGAAACAGGTGCATTTGTTGCTGTATTCGGCTACTCGATGAACATGTGCATTTGTTGTTGTTTTTGTTGCTGTATTCGGTTTCTCGATAATTAGAAACGGGTGCATTAGATGTTGTTGTTGTTGTTGTTGTATTCGGCTAATAGATATTTAAAAACAGGTGCATTTGATGTTGTTGTATTCGGCTACTCGATAATTAGAAACGGGTGTATTTGTTGTTGTTCTTGTATTCGGCTACTAAATAATTGGGACCAGGTGCATTTGTTGTATTCGGCTACTCGGTAATAGGTGCTTTGTTGTTGTTGTATTCGGCAACTCGATAATTAGAAACGGGTGTATTTGTTGTTGTTCTTGTATTCGGCTACTCGATCATTAGAAAAAGGTTCATTTGTTGTTGTTATTTTATTCGGCAACTCTATAATTAGAAACGGGTGTATTTCTTGTTGTTGTTGTTGTATTACAGCTACTCGAGAATAAGGAAATCCCACATAAAAGCGACCTTTCTTCAATCAAGGCCATGAACTTGCGTGACCCGGTAAGACCCTCATTTAACAGTCACCGTTTTATTTATGGCAATCAGTGGCCCTCCGCAAATATCGCAAATGGGGGGGGGGGGGCGGTGTGCCATTTACCAGCTGTCAATCTTCCAAGTTATCCCGAATGGCCATCAATTGCCATTAAATTTTCCAACATTTCAAGACCATCTATTTCTATTTCAGGTTGAAAAAAAAATTTATTCACGAAAAAACTATTCTAACGGTTTTTTCCTTCTCGTATTTCTATTTCAGATTGCAAAAAAAAAAAAAAGTGATTTAAAAAAAACTTTTGGTGTTTTTTTTTCTAATTTTGCTTTCCTGATTGGATTACATGAATAATTAAATAGATCAATACAGTTCACTCAATACGGAAAATATCTATTTCCTGATACAACAGTTTTGAAATTGTATTTCTCTTTGCTCGGTTACATTAAATAAACGATTGGATAAGATTTGCTTGCAGAATTACATTACGTAAATGGTTAAGAAACCACGATACGAAATACACCAAACTACAAAAAAAAAAAAAAAATAAATAAATAAATAAAAAAATAAAAAAATAA
>NC_090752.1:17871642-17872739 GCF_036898095.1 Palaemon carinicauda
ACTGAACAGTCACCGGTATTCTATGTTTACAGATGTATGGAAAAAAATAATTATTAATATTAATATTATCATCTTTAATATTATGAAAGTTTCGATGTTGAAGGTAAAACAATGAATATATTTATGTTTATATAAAAACATTCCATAAAAAATATTCATCGTGTTTATCAACATTACTTGATTTGTTCACATTCTTGCTGAACGATGGGATAAAATCACTTAAAATAAAATTTTTGGGATTTGCAAAAATCACCAATCTGCATAAGAAAATAACAAGAGACATTATCTATCACCAAACCCGCAAAAACTGTTGATATTTTTCTGATATACCAACTCAATTCACAAGCATTTATATACAATACTAGATATTAGGAGGCTAATCTTAGATACAGCAGAGTGATATTAGGAATTAACGTTTAGATCTAGTGAAGATATTGAGCAGGATATTTCAGTAAAATCAATATTTAGTGCTATAAATTTTAGATACCTCAATGGAAATTGAGTATTTCATTACGTATATAAAGGTTCCTGCCTAAATATAACCAGACACATTATCAAGCATAAGTTGGACATAGGGCAGAAGCTAAAAATACAAATACTTTCGATAACTGAATTTAGATAACCTAGATGAGTTTAAATAATTACGAGTAATGAGGCAATATGTAAGGTACAGTACGATATATTAAACCCGAGAATCAATTGAATGAACAATTCAATAACGGGGTTCATATGAGAATTACGACATCGCCCCTCAACACCCCCTCCCCCCCAAAAAAAAAAAAAAACAAAAAAAACAACAACAGCATTAAAGGCACATAAGACATATGAAACTCAAGGGAGACAGCAGGCAAGTCTATCAGTTAGTATGTCTGTCTATCAGTCTCCCGGATAGCAGACAAGTCTATCGGTTTGTCTATCTGTCTGTCAGTCTCCGGGACTGCAGGCAATTCTATCGGTTTGTTTACTTGTCGATCAGTTTCCGGGCAGTAGACAAGTCTATCGGTTTGGGCTACCTATCTATCAGTCTCCGGGATAGCAGGCAATTCTATCGGTTTGTCTACCTATCTACCAGTCTCCGGAACAGCAGGCAAGTCTAT
>NC_090752.1:17875739-17878239 GCF_036898095.1 Palaemon carinicauda
TAAATTTTGCATATATATCGATATATATACATACACATACGTATATATATTATTTATGTGTATATTGCATATCATATATATATATATATATATATATATCCAGACAATTTTTTCATCGAGCTTTTACGTTGATCTAAAAAAAATAGACAGAGCTAATAGACCAGAAACACCGTTCACTGCAAATAAAGAAAGTATAGACAGCAACGTCTAAATAATGTTTAGACTTCAGTACAGAGTTTCGACAGGAGAGGAGACTGTCGGAACAGGGAGTGTTGCAAGAAGGGATTTTGGGACACCCAGGCCAAAAGGGTGTATAGAGGGATAGATTACACCCCCAAGGGGATGTTGTCTTAAGGTATCACAGATCGCTTTAGCTTGTTATTAGACGAAACACTCACTTTGAAAAGACCCTTACCGTAAAATCTAATCCAGATTTTCCAAGGATACCTTTTTAGATTTCGCTTAACCTGATTTTTTATTTTTTTTTTTTTATTTTTTTTTATAATCGAGTGTTTTTTTTTTATTATAATAGAATATCGTACAAATATACAGTTCACAAATAAGTATAATGTGTGCATACGCTCAAACCTCGCGCTGATATAAGTTTATGTATCTAACATCACAACATTTTATATATATGCATGTATACAAATAATTATCATATGCATAAAATACATATATATATATATTATATTATATATATATATTATATATATATATATACACGCACATACACACATATATAAATATATTTATATTATATAAATTTTTTATATTTGATTATATATATATATAATTATATATATACACACATACATACATACATTAATACATATATTACATAAATTCATGTATGATAACTCCAACGATAAAAAAAAAATAGAATTTAAAAAAGAAAAAAAAACCCGAAAGTAATTACCAAACCCAAGCAAAGGTAAAGTTCAGCTATTAAAATTAATCAAATCAACATTTACAAATTACATTCGGCATGCGTTCTACCTAGTTGAGGGTAATCTAATGCCTTAATGACTGATTTTATTAGCATTGAAATAAAAAATCTATACAATTTTCATTTAAAACTAAATTTGCGCGAAATTAGATTAATCAGGAAACATCGTTAGCCGGACTTGAAATATTCGGATGGAACTTAATGGATGTATATATAAAATTGTTTTAAATATATTAATAGTTTAAACATACATTACGTATGAGAAAAAAAATAAGCAGACATCATGAATGAAAATAAAATATTTCAATAGGTTAAACATTATGTTACTTTACGTATGAGAAAAAATAAGCAGATATCATGAATGAAAATAAAATATTTCAATAGGTTAAACATTATGTTACTTTACGTATGAGAAAAAAATAAGCAGATATCATGAATGAAAATAAAATATTTCAATAGGTTAAACATTATGTTACTTTACGTATGAGAAAAAAATAAGCAGATATCATGGATGAAAATAATCTTTATTTATAAATATACGCAGACATAAATGGAAATCTTTATTTACAAAGATACGCAGACATCATGAATGAAAATAATCTTTATTTATAAATATAAGCAGACATGAATGGAAATCTTTATTCATAAATAAACGCAGACATCATGAATGAAAATAATCTTTATTTATAAATATACGCAGACATGAATGGAAATCTTTATTCATAAATAGACGCAGACATCATGAATGAAAATATTCATTATTTATAAATCTTCATGAATGAAAATCTTTTTAAATATACGCAACTCCATGAATGAAAATAATCTATTTATAAATATACGCAGATATGAAAAATGAAAATGTTCTTTACTGATATACGCAGACATGAAAGAAAATATTCTTTATTCATACATATACAGAACTTCATGAATGAAAATAATCATTTATAAATATACGCAAAAATCATGAATGAAAATAATCTATTTATTAATATACGCAGACATAATGAATGGAAATCTATTTATAAATATACGCAGACATCATGAAGGATATTAATCTTTATTTACAAATATACGCAAAAATCAAGAATGAAAATCTTTATATACGCAACTTCATGAATGAAAATAATCTATTTACAAATATACGCAGATATCATGAATGAAAATAATCTATTTATAAATATGCGTAGACATAATGAATGAAAATAATCTTTATTTATAAACATACGCAAAACTCGTGATTAAAAATAATATACAAGCAGACATCATGAATGAAAATAATCTTCATTTCTAAATAAATGAAAGGATCATGATTGGAATAATTATCTTTAAATAATCAATGTCATATCACGTTAATTGGTGTCTAAAATAAACGGAGTTTGGAAACAACCAAGACAAGAATAATAGATAAATAAAAATAATTAGAAAAGTTTCAATGTTCTCTTACAAATAAGTTACACCGAAACTAGTCATAAAAGATGAAGCGAAACTTTACCTTTGGATCAGAATTTGACTTAATCCTTAGATAGAAACACATTCATAGAGATAAAAAAC
>NC_090752.1:17883239-17890373 GCF_036898095.1 Palaemon carinicauda
TTGATAACAAGCATATTACAACACCATCCTGCCCAAGGACCCTTGGCCAGGATTTAGTACAACACATCCTGCCCAAGAACCTTGGCCAGGATTTAGTACAACACATGCTGCCCAAGAACCTTGGCCAGGATTTAGTACAACACATCCTGCATAAGAACCTTGGCGAGGCTATGGTACAACACATGCCCAGGAACCTTGGAGAGGATATAGTACAACACAGCCTGCCCTAGAACCTTGGCAAGGATATAGTACATCACATCCTACCCTAGAACCTTGGCAAAGGATATAGTAAAACACATCCTGCCCCAGAACCTTGGCAAGGATATAGTAAAACACACCTTGCCCAAGAATCTTGGCAAGGGATATAGTACATCACATCCTGCCCTAGAACCTTGGCAAGGATATAATAAAACACATCCTGCCCAAGAACCTTGGCAAAGGATTATAGTAAAACACATCCTGCCCACGAACCTTGGCAAGGAAATAGTAAAACACATCATTCCCAGGAATCTTGGCTAGGATGTGAATATGAAGAGTCATGAACTAATCCCTCGACATGGCACTGGTGCCACGGGGACGAATTCAAGCCAAAACTATTACGAAATCCTCCGAATCCATTATAGCTCCATTTTCATGGCGCAGAGCCATTAACAAACACGTCATGAAAAAAAAAAAAAAAAAAGGAATGAGAAAAAGTTGGTAAAAAAGGGAAGACACATAAACCAGGTGAAATAATGTATTCACGTGGCTGACCACGAGACCAAAAAAACGACTTACATCACATGTTTTATTGGATGTTCCCTTTTAATCAAAATTTGTGTCCTCTGATCTCATAATCAGAGGATATCGTGAACGTAAATCAGGTTGTTTAGTTTGTGCTCTATATGGTAGTCCCTCCTGGGGGACTTTCGGTCTCTCTCTCTCCTCTCTTTCCGTATCTCACCCATTTCTCTACTTCCGTATTTCACACCCATTTTAATATTATATAGTAACAAATTCCTATGAAAATCTGGCAGTATTAATCATTAATTATGAAAATATACACAAGACAAAAACTAAGTAAATAAAACGATATAATCCAATTACTATTCTTATAGGAGTCGATATATATTTTACCTTTGTCTTTAGTTTAATTTTCACATGACGCAAAATTACTGTATATTTCATGACCTTAGATTTTCATTGCAAATGTGAAAATGGTATATTCAAAAGATGTATTATATTAAATGGCCCCTTACAGAAAATAACTTATATATATATATATATATATATACAGTATATATATTTATATATATACATATATATATATACACATATATTTATATATACATATATATATATACATATATATATATATATATCTATATACACACATTATATATATATATATATTTATATATACACAGTATATATATATACATATACAATGTATATATATATATATAGTATATATATCTATACACAGCATATATATATATACCACAAATACGACCATGAACTACGGCCGTATTCGTGCACATGCTCCAACAGATGCCTATAATGGATTACCCTCGACATTCATCACGCTAAAACATATTTTTCAAAGTTTTTTTTTTATTTGATTACCAAACAACCACCTCGGCAACCCCTCCCCCACCCCCACCTCCCACAACCCGCCCACACCCGCCCCCGAAATATGCCTGGCGGCGGCGGCACTATAGTATAAGCAGCAGGCAAGTCTGCGTCGCCCTATTCCCTTTAATCAAGTCTTGACCATCGTTTAATTTTTGCCTCCTTCCGAAAATTGCATCAACCCAATCCCGAATCAGGGCGGTATTGTTATAACTCTCAAAATGGAAAATCGAAAAGGAAATGAATTGGGGGGATTGAACTTCATACCCCCCCCCCCCCCCACCAAACCCCCCTTGTGGAATGATCTTCCTAATTATGTATTTAAATCGTTGGAACTTCAATAGTTCAAACCACTGATTTCAAAAAAATTGGTTCGAACCTGCAATGAATGTTTTCATGTTGAACAGGCTGACATATTTCATAATAGTTTATTGATGAAAGAACTATACTAAAGTTGTTACTGTTTTTGAAATGTTATTTTAATTGTTCACACTTTCATGGTCCACAGCCATGAAGGCCTGGGTCTTTCAACTCTCCTGATAATAGTAATAATAATGATAATAATAACAACTTACAACTTATCTAATAAGAAGTATAATAATAATAATAATAACCATAAGAATAATAATAACTTACAACAACAACAACAAAATAACAACAACAACTCATTTACTTTTGGGATATGGGGGGTGAAGGGATGGACCTCCCAAAATGGAAAATCGAAGAGGAATGGGTTGGGGGATGAAGCCCCCCCCCCATTAACTTTTGGTATATAGGGGGGTACGGAGGGACCTTACATCTTGGAGCCAACGACCTCAAAGATTAAAAAAAAAAAAAAATAAATAAAAAAACTTCTAAAAGAGGAAACGGAAAATAAAAATGAAACTTTTTCCTTCCCCTCCACCCCAATTAAGTGCAGAAAAAACGAAGCTTCTAAAAAATTCCTAATGAAAGTCAACAGTAAGTTAAATAGACTCCTTCCTAAGAGTCTTGATATGATTAGGCATGATGAAAGACCCCGGAACCATCGTAGATTAGCATATGGTAACATTTTGAATTTATTTATTCCAGAAATACTTTTGCGATCTATTTGGGTTTAGCGGTCATTTCTCTCTCTCTCTCTCTCTCTCTCTCTCTCTCTCTCTCTCTAAATTCGACCTTATCTAACCTAACTAGAACTATCAATACTTGAAATATTTTTTTGAGTTTAGCGATAATTACGTCCAAACAGTAAATTCTCTCTCTCTCTCTCTCTCTCTCTCTCTCTCTCTCTCTCTAATAAAAATATTTACTTAAATTCGACCTTATCTAACCTAACTAGAACTATCAATACTTGAAATTTTTTTTTGAGTTTAGCGTTAATTAGGCGCAAACAGTAAACTTCTCGCTTTCTCTCTCTCTCTCTCTCTCTCTCTCTCTCTCTCTCTCTCTCTTAAACACATTTACTTAAAATTCGATCTTATCTAACGTAAGTAGACCTGTCAATACTTAGAAATTTTTTGAGTTTAGTGATAATTAGGCACACATTAAATCTCTCTCTCTCTCTCTCTCTCTCTCTCTCTCTCTCTCTCTCCTTAAGCTTTTCTACGAGCAGTTTGTTAACATAAAAAAGGCAAACATTTCCCCCCATCCAATTTCTCTTCAAAAAGAAAACGTATTACTTATAACAACCTTCCTGAAATTTCTTCTTCGCTCCCTTTTTACCCAGCAAAGTTTTTCTCTCATGGAATTTTCTCTTCCTCTCCAGAATTTTCTTTACCTCTTAGAAAAGGAGATCAATAAATTTCAGCTTCTAGACTAATGCATTCTTTGACAATTACCAAAATCTACTAAATTTTCATTTAATATATAAAGTTAGCTTTCATTTCGAGCACTTATTATTTACACTGGCCACTTCTTATCTCTCTCTCTCTCTCTCTCTCTCTCTCTCTCTCTCTCTCTCTCTCATTTCCTTTCGAACACTTCTTATTTACAGTGGCCTGCCTCTCTCTCTCTCTCTCTCTCTCTCTCTCTCTCTCTCTCTCTTTCCTTTCTTACACTTCTTATTTACACTCGCCACTTGCCATGAATCATGCTTTCATTTCTCACTCACCTAATCAATTTTTCCCTTCTCTCTCTCTCTCTCTCTCTCTCTCTCTCTCTCTCTCTCTCTCTCTCTATCTAATTCACAGCTTCCCCTATATGGACCACGTCTTCCTAATCTCTTTACCATGTATTTAACTTTCATTTACTCTTGAGGGAAAAGTAGCCTTTCCCCCTACGACAAGCTCTTTCCCTAATTTCCAATATACCACTCTCCTACACATTGGGATAAATAAGACGAAACATTAAAAAAAAATGCACCCTTGTTAAAACCAATTCTTGAGTTTCTCTCTCTCTCTCTCTCTCTCTCTCTCTCTCTCTCTCTCTCCTGCCACCCCTTCTTCGTTTTCCTTGTCCATCCCCTCTCCTTCCTCACGCTAATCCTCTAAGGACCCTTCTTCTTAATCAATCTTATCTAAAGGATGGTTCGCTTTTATTCCCTCTTCTCTCTGTATATATATACATCTATATAGATATATAATTCCAATTTCCTAACTACATGTCATTGGTGACGGTACTTTATGTTATTAACACAGTCCTTCCTTTTATGTTATTAACACAGTCCTTGCTCCCATCCCTCTATTAACACAATTTAACTGGTGAATCAAACAACTAAAGGGACAAGGACATATTAACTTAAAAAAAATGTCGAAGGGGTTAATAATCCATTTCTCTGTCTAACTTAAAAAACAAATAAAGGTTACAAAAGGGTTATTCAAACTCTCTCTCTCTCTCTCTCTCTCTCTCTCTCTCTCTCTCTCTCTCAAAAACACAAGTTCACAAAGGGGGTTGACCAACCTACCTCTCTCTCTCTCTCTCTCTCTCTCTCTCTCTCTCTCTCTAAAAAGACAAAAGGTCACAAAGGGGTTAACCAACCACTCACTCTCTCTCTCTCTCTCTCTCTCTCTCTCTCTCTCTCTCTCTCTCGTATCTGATCATCTCCAAGATAAAATAAGACAAGTCATGTTACTCAATTATCATCGCTGGACGCCGATCACGGAACGACCCGAACTATAAATAACTTTCATAACAACATTGGGAAATTGATTGAAGCAATTAGCCCAGCACGGTGCCAGGAACTAACTATCGTTAAGTATGCCAGACACGTTCGGACGTCACACCAACTTAAGGCGCTGTGCGACAAGTTCCATTTAATAGGATCTTGCAATTACGTATTTCAGATAATGGGGAAAGTAAATTTTTAAGTTGTTTTTTATATAAAAAAAAGAGTCAGGCTTGTTTCTGTGTTTTACTTTATAAGTTAATTTGATTAGCATTGAAAGTGAAGACATTGACGTTGTTTGTGTGTTTATATGTATGTATATGTGTATACTGTGTACACACACACACAACACCACACACACACACACATATATATATATATATATATACACTGTATATATATATATACATACATATATATACATACATATATATACATACATATATATATATATATATATACATACATATATATATATACATACATATATATATATACATACATATATATATATACATACATATATATATATATGTATATATATGTATATATATATATATATATATATACACAAACAAACCCTCACCAACAATTAAATTGAAATGTTTATTCGAGGCTTAAGGTACATTATTATATAGAAAATTGTCTCGAGTGAAATAAAATATTATATTTTCCTACCACGTTGATCTAGGAAGCACCTAATATGGTCATATCTACTATACCAATATGCTCAAATACTTTGTATCTGAGTATTTTTAGCATCAGACAGGAATATAAATTATCACAGTAATATCACCATCATTACTTTTATAATTCTCCGTGCTATTTTAACGGTTCCTTTAGACTTCTTCCCCAATTCTCTTACACACAAACACTTCACGGTCTCTTTCTTACAATCACTGAAGCAATATCATCTCCTTTTTGTTTCTTCCTACTCCTCTTCTTCCTCTTCACCCACTTTATCTTTCTTCTCTCTCCCCCCTCGACGGCCTAACACTGGCTCTTACCTTCTCTAAGTCCCCCCCTCCCCCCCCCCCCACTTCCCTCGTCCTATATCCCCCTCGCAGTCGTCCTCCTCATCCCAAGAGGGACTCTTCAGGAGACTTAGCTGTCCTTAAGTCCGAAAACAAAAGGTCCTCCAGCCGGGACTTGAGGAGGAACTTGAGAGGGACTTGAGCGGGTCCTACCATATAGCCAGCGGAAAGGCATTAAGGTATTATCACTATTTTAATTTACTTTCGCCGTTAATGGCAAATGGGGATTTGGGATCTATCCTCCGGAGGGAAATAAAAGAAGAAAAAAAGGAGGCATAAATTGGTTACTGTTTCGGTCCTTGATGGATTACCCAAGGAATTCACAAAGGGATGGATTGCCTAAGGAATACAATGAGATGGATTTGCCTAAGGAATTCACAAAGGGATGGATTGCCTAAGGAATACAATAAGGTGGATTTGATTAAGAAATTCACAGGGGATGAATTGTATGGAATACAATGGGGTGGATTTGCCTACGGATATCACAAAGGGATGGATATCCTAAGGAATACAATGAGATGGATTTGCCTAAAAATATCACAAAGGGATGGATTGCCAAAGGAATTCACAAAGGGATGGATTGCTTAAGGAATACAATGAGATGGATTTGCCTAAGGAATTCACAAAGGGATGGATTGCCTAAGGAATACAATGAGATGGATTTGCCTAAGGAATTCACAAAGGGATGGATTGCCTAAGGAATACAATGAGATGGATTTGCCTAAGGAAATCACAAAGGGATGGATTGCCTAAAGAATACAATAATGTGGATTGCCCAAGGAATTTACAAAGGGATGAATTGCACAAGGAATTCACAAAGGGATGGATTGCACATGGAATACAATTGAGCAGATTGCCTACGGAATTCAAAGGGATGGATAGCACAAGGAATTCACAATGGCATGGATTGCCTAAGGAATACAATGAGATGGATTTGCCTAAGGAATTCACAAAGGGATGGATTGCCTAAGGAATTCGCGATGGGATGGATTACCTAAGGAATACAATGAGGTGGAATGCTTGAGAAATACAATTGGATGAATTGCCAGAGGAATTCACAAAGGGATGAATTTACCTAAGATTACACAAAGGGATAGATTGCCTAAGGCCTTCACAAAGGGATGGATTGCCAAAGGAATTCACAATGAGGTGAGAATGGCCAAGGAAGTCACTAAGGGACGCATTGCCCAAGGAACTGGCAAAGAGCTGGATTGATTGATTTAAAGTTTTCAGGCAACAAAGAGCTGGAATACACAATGAATTCAAAATGGGATGGATTGCCCGAGAAATTCAGAGTGAGATTGATTGTCCAAGGAATTCACAATGATTTCACAAAAGGATGGGTTGCCCAAAGAATTCAGAAAGGGGTAGATTGACAAAAGAATACAAATGGGATGGATTGCC
>NC_090752.1:17890873-17895873 GCF_036898095.1 Palaemon carinicauda
GCTCTCTCTCTCTCTCTCTCTCCTCTCTCTCTCTCTCTCTCTCTCTCTCTCTCTCTCTCTCTCTCTCTCTCTCTCCAGACAATGTTGGTCCTCCTTATTACAATTCTAATTCAAAACAGACTCAAAAATAAAAGAAAAAAAAGCTCATACTATATTAGCCCCTTTGCATATTTAAATTTCTGTATATAAATTCCTGACATTTACAAATGCTATTAATAGCATCTTACATTCTAATAATATGAATAACAACAACAACAACAACAATATCAATAATCTAATTCAGCTACTACTCCATTTCTCCTAAAAGGGGGTAGCAAATTAACAACCTTTCCTGACTGATGAGATTTCGGGTTTAACCAATTTTACGATTTCCAACCTTTTTTTTTTTTTTGGGGGGGGGGGGGGTTTGGGGGGTGGAGGTGGGGGAAGGGGGGGGAGGTGTTTAAGGGCTTTAGGACTTTAATTACCAGTTTCCATTAATCTTCATTCCACTCAACTCTCACCATCAATTGTTCAACCGAGATCCTTGGCTTCCTCAAGAGATCATTTCCTTACCTTTCCCAGTTACTGGTACAGTTGGCTTCATAAATTCTGGAACACTACATAGGAACCAAAGGATATGTCAGTGTACCAGAATTTATGAAGCCAACTGTACAATCGTATCTTTCCAAGGTAAGGAATAAGACTTCTTCCAGAATTATAATATGCATAGAAATAATCATGATAAAGAGATCTATCTATCTTGCTTGAGGGTACACTCGGGCACACTATTCTATATAATTCCTCTTCCTCTTTTCCTTTTTTAAGACTTATAGCTTATGCATGAAATAAACTATTTCAATGTTGTTACTGTTCTTAAAATATTTCATTTTAATTGTTCATTACTTCTCTTATAGTTTGTTTATTCCATTGTTTTTTTTTTTTTTCACTTGGCTATTTTTCCCTGTTGGGGCACTTGGGTTTATAGCATCCTGCTTTTCCAACTAGGGTTGTAACTTAGCTAATAATAATAATAATAATAATAATAATAATAATAAATCATCATTATTATTATGATTTTTATTTAATATTACAAGCTAATTTATAAACCTAGTTGGAGACGCTAGATGCTATAAACCCAAGGGCTACAACAGGAAAAATGGCCTAGTGAAGAAAGGAAACAAGATATAAAACTACAAGTAATAAAAAATCAAAATAAAATATTTTAAGTAAAGTAACAACATTAAATTACATCTTTCATATATACACTATAAAAACTTCAAAAAAAGAGGAAGAGATAGGATAGAACAGCGCGCCCTGTTGTACACTCAACAAAGGGTATGAATCCAGTGTTCTTCCAGTCAATTAATATTAGAGTAACTGAAGGAAGGTAATGAAGCCGGTCTTGTACAGCTAGCATTTCCTGAGCCACTTGGAAATGGTCTATTATCCGAACTTATCCGTAGTTCAAAACAACAACATGCTGGATAGATTTCTATTATCATAAGCATTCACATTGACAAACACTGGCAAATGCTCTTGGCTTAGAGTTCTCTCGCATACTGTTCTATCTAATCTCTTTTCCCCTTGTTTTTGTATAAGTTTCTATAGTTTATATAGGAGTAGGAGATACTTATTTCAATGTTGTTACTGTTCTTACAATATTTTATTTTACCTCGTTTCCTGTCCTCACTGGACTATTTTCCCTGTTGGGGCCCCCGGCCTTATAGCATCCTGCTTTTGCAACTATGGTTGTAGATTTGCAAGAAATAATAATAATAATAATAATAATAAATCTAATAATAATAATAATAATATTAATAATAACAACAACAACAACAACAACAATAATAATAATAATAATAATAATAACAATAATAATAATAATAATATTAATAATAATAATTCACCATACTGGAACCCAGCTCTCCCCACCCCCTTTTTCGAGGATAGTGTACAGTAAATGAAAGCAGAAAATATAATTTTTTTTTTCGAGAAAATGGTACATGCCAATGCTGGATCGCATAATTATTCAGACTATTTCAATTTTCATTTTAAATCATATCTTGATCATCATCATTATTAAAAATCATGATATTAAGAACAAAGTATTTTTGCTAATAGTTTTCATTGCTGGTTTTGCACATCACTAAGTAATGAATACAAATAATCAGTGTCAATGACCAGCATTAAAAAAAAAAAAAAAAAAAAAAAAAAAAAAAAAAATAGTGTGTTTTACTACTGCTCCAAAATACGATTTAAAATACAAAACGAGCAATTCCATAGCTTTTCTTCCTTTGATGTTGTTTCTAACCTTTACTAACACAAAAACTATTAAACAAAATTACAGCGCATATTTTGTTAACAAATAATAATATAAAACATAAGCAATTACAACACACTTCGTAGGCCCTGTTGTCCTCCCTCAAATGTAACTCCAAAAGAAGCAACACTGAAAGCTTCTAGTTCCTTAAGCGCATCTTTTGTTTATCAAATAATAATATAAAACAGAAGCAATTACAACACACCTCGTAAGGCCTCTGTTGTTCTCCCTCAAATGTAACTCCAAAAGAAGCAACACTGAAAGCTTCTAGTTCCTTAAGCGCATCTTTTGTTTATCAAATAATAATATAAAACAGAAGTAATTACAACACACCTCGCAAGGACTGTTGTTCTCCCTCAAATGTAACTCCAAAAGAAGCAACACTGAAAGCTTCTAGTTCCTTAAGCGCATCTTTTGTTTATCAAATAATAATATAAAACAGAAGCAATTACAACACACCTCGTAAGGCCTCTGTTGTTCTCCCTCAAATGTAACTCCAAAAGAAGCAACACTGAAAGCTTCTAGTTCCTTAAGCGCATCTTTTGTTTATCAAATAATAATATAAAACAGAAGCAATTACAACACACCTCGTAAGGCCTCTGTTGTTCTCCCTCAAATGTAACTCCAAAAGAAGCAACACTGAAAGCTTCTAGTTCCTTAAGCGCATCTTTTGTTTATCAAATAATAATATAAAACAGAAGCAATTACAACACACCTCGTAAGGCCCTGTTGTTCTCCCTCAAATGTAACTCCAAAAGAAGCAACACTGAAAGCTTCTAGTTCCTTAAGCGCATCTTTTGTTAACAAATACTAATATAAAACAGAAGCAATTACAACACCTCGTAAGGCCCTGTTGTCCTCCCTCAAATGTAACTCCAAAAGAAGCAACACTGAAAGCTTCTAGTTCCTTAAGCGCATCTTTTGTTAACAAATACTAATATAAAACAGAAGCAATTACAACACCTCGTAAGGCCCTGTTGTCCTCCCTCAAATGTAACTCCAAAAGAAGCAACACTGAAAGCTTCTAGTTCCTTAAGCGCATCTTTTGTTAACAAATACTAATATAAAACAGAAGCAATTACATCACCTCGTAAGGCCCTGTTGTTCTCCCTCAAATGTAACTCCAAAAGAAGCAACACTGAAAGCTTCTAGTTCCTTAAGCGCATCTTTTGTTTTTCAAATAATATAAAACAAGCAATTACAACACACCTCGTAAGGCCCCTGTTGTCCTCCCTCAAATGTAACTCCAAAAGAAGCAACACTGAAAGCTTCTAGTTCCTTAAGCGCATCTTTTGTTAACAAATACTAATATAAAACAGAAGCAATTACATCACCTCGTAAGGCCCTGTTGTTCTCCCTCAAATGTAACTCCAAAAGAAGCAACACTGAAAGCTTCTAGTTCCTTAAGCGCATCTTTTGTTTTTCAAATAATAATATAAAACAGAAGCAATTACAACACACCTCGTAAGGCCTCTGTTGTTCTCCCTCAAATGTAACTCCAAAAGAAGCAACACTGAAAGCTTCTAGTTCCTTAAGCGCATCTTTTGTTCATCAAATAATATAAAACATAAGCAATTACAACACACCTCGTAAGGCCCCTGTTGTTCTCCCTCAAATGTAACTCCAAAAGAAGCAACACTGAAAGCTTCTGGGCCCTGTTGTTCTCCCTCAAATGTAACTCCAAAAGAAGCAACACCGAAAGCTTCTGGACCCTGTTGTTCTCCCTCAAATGTAACTCCAAAAGAAGCAACACCGAAAGCTTCTGGACCCTGTTGTTCTCCCTCAAATGTAACTCCAAAAGAAGCAACACCGAAAGCTTCTGGACCCTGTTGTTCTCCCTCAAATGTAACTCCAAAAGAAGCAACACCGAAAGCTTCTGGACCCTGTTGTTCTCCCTCAAATGTAACTCCAAAAGAAGCAACACCGAAAGCTTCTGGACCCTGTTGTTCTCCCTCAAATGTAACTCCAAAAGAAGCAACACCGAAAGCTTCTGGACCCTGTTGTTCTCCCTCAAATGTAACTCCAAAAGAAGCAACACCGAAAGCTTCTGGACCCTGTTGTTCTCCCTCAAATGTAACTCCAAAAGAAGCAACACCGAAAGCTTCTGGACCCTGTTGTTCTCCCTCAAATGTAACTCCAAAAGAAGCAACACCGAAAGCTTCTGGACCCTGTTGTTCTCCCTCAAATGTAACTCCAAAAGAAGCAACACCGAAAGCTTCTGGACCCTGTTGTTCTCCCTCAAATGTAACTCCAAAAGAAGCAACACCGAAAGCTTCTGGACCCTGTTGTTCTCCCTCAAATGTAACTCCAAAAGAAGCAACACCGAAAGCTTCTGGACCCTGTTGTTCTCCCTCAAATGTAACTCCAAAAGAAGCAACACCGAAAGCTTCTGGTTCCTTAAGCGTTGTACCTCGAGCCCTCCCCCAACCATTACCTCCCGCTGGCTCTCTACACTCCCCATTACTCCATCTAAACTCGTCCTCACCAGTTTCCTCTCCAGCATCTCTTGCATTCCATTGCAAAAGGAAATGCGAACCCTTCTCTCCCTTAAGCTCCAAGCCTGATATAGTTGCATTATGTAGATTGCTATGGTCGCTGATTGGACCTGCAGACACACACACACACACATACGGACGTACGCACACAGACACGTTTAGGCATTTCGTTCCAAGAGGCCCTCAGTCGTCCATTACCCAAG
>NC_090752.1:17905873-17915873 GCF_036898095.1 Palaemon carinicauda
TCCTACCTCCCCACCATGAGGAGACCAATATTTGTGTAACATTAGTCTCTCATACGTAACACCTGAGGGTTAAAACAGGCCCCGTCAGCTTCCATTAGTCCACGTCACACGATCTATAGTAGCGGCGCAAAATGCGATCGATATTCCATGATACTGGCAAAGAACGATACTAACTTGATAAAATGGAACTGGGCGAAAAAGAGAACTCCAAAGGAAAAGTAGAAAAATACAGATAACATCGTCGAATTACTGAAAAAAATTCAAATTACATACAAGTTCTGTATATAAACACACATATATATACTGCTTGTGTATTATTTTTTTAAATATAGATGATATCATCATTAGAGTAATCAAGATAAAATTTCATACACGTTTTCTAGATGAATGTACATCTATCTATCTATCTATCTATCTATATATATATATATATATATATATATATATATATATATATATATATATATTATACATATATATACATATATATACATAAATATATGTATTTATGTATACAAATATATAAGCTATATATATATGTATATGTATATATATATATATATATATATATATATATATATATATATATATATATATATATTACTCCTCTGATGCCATACCGTCTTCAGATAAACGTGCACATGAATACATTGTGTATGTGTTCTGCACATATATAACATACAATTAGTAGCAGAGCGCACGTAAAGTACCATAAATAAATTCATCAAAGTCCCTCATAAATCAAAGGTGGTAAACTGGCGAGCTAAACTGTTTTATAGGTTTATTGTATCGATGTCGACTTGTCTATTCCATATTTAGCTCCCAAATGATTCCTAGGAATCAAATCCCTTGGTTGACGGTAGACTCGAGCACGGTATACTACATTATTAATCGCTCTTGTTTTTTGTTTTTACAGTTTATATATGAAAGAATTGTTCTAATGTTGTTACTGTTATTAATTTTTTTTTTCATTTTAATTGATCATTGCTTTTCTTATATTTCATTTCCCCGTTCCCTTTCCTCACTAGGCTGTTTTCCCTGTTGGAGACCTTGGGTATTGTAGCGTCCTGCTTTTCCATCTGGGGTTGTAGTTTAGCAAGTAACAACAACAACAATAATAATAATAATAATAATAATAATAATAATAATAATAATAATAATAACAGCAAAGCCAACATGTAAAATTATGTATGGCTAAGTAGCGATACCTTAACGTGGTGAAAGGCTTTGTGTATCGCCTTGATCAGCAAAGCTATACTAGTCTGGGACACTCATACTAATTTGGTTTGCCGAGAGCGATAAGACAGAACTCTCCCACCATCACTAATCCGCACTGGCCAGCGTGGTGATGAAAATTGGCCAAAACCCAGACATGTATGAAGACATGTCTGAGGCCTTTGCCCTGCAATGGAAAGGAACGGCTGCATTTGTAACTGATGTTATGTATATAGACAATGCTTAGGCATATACATTCAGTATATATATATATATATATATATATATATATATATATATATATATATATATATATGTATATATATATATGTGTGTGTGTGTGTGTGTGTGTGTGTGTGTGTTTGTCATATGTGGATGAGATCCTGGTGAGGGACAGATGGAGATGGCTTGGGCATGGTCTTCGGACTCCCCAAGAGAGATTGGTTCACCAAACTCTCAACTGGGCTCCACAAGGCACTAGAAGGGTTGGAAGGGCCAGACCTACATGGCTGAGAACTATGAAACGTGAAGTGGTAGATGCTGGATGGAGAAATAGCGATTTAAAAGGTGAAGATAGAGACGACTGTCGAAATGTAACAGAGGCCCTTTGCGTGGGAGGAGATGATGATGATGATGATGATGCTGATGATATATAAGCATAAAGCACCAAATTATGAACAACATAGACAAAATAAGACCAGTACACGAAAAAAAAAAAAGTCTACCCTTTGTGACATTCAACTGAAAAAAAAAAACAGAGGTCCTTTGCGTGGGAGGAGGAGATGATGATGATGATGATGATGATATATAAGCATAAATCACCAAATTATGAACAAAATAGACAAAATGACATCGTTACACAACAAAAAAGTCTACCCTTTGTCACATTCAACTAAAAAAAAAAAAAAAAAAAAAAAAAAAAAAAAAAAAAAAAAAATGTCGAAATGTGACAGAAGATCCTCTCTTCCTTAAGAGTTCAAGGATTTTGGATTCGCAGCGTTAATCCACGAGTAAACTCACACACATGGGAGCACTTTCGTGTATGTTAATAACTTCAGGGAGCGATTAACCGGAAAAATAATCTGTGCGAGTTCCCTGTGTTACAAAATTCAAGATTATTCCGCGTGAAATAGGTTGGTTCGTATGAGAAAGAGAAATTTCAATTCAAAATTCGTCTATTCTCAAATAGCTTTCGCTGACAACTGTACACTTCTGTATTTTCTAACAGTATTAACAAAGAAAATATATATTTACAGGCAATTTTTATTGAAACACTAGCATGTACTTCTTAAATTCAAGACAATAAATATATAAAAAAAAATATTCTAATCACGACCAGTAGATAGGGAAAATATAAAAAAAATCATCTATTCGTAGCGTGTATATATAGGCCATATTTAGGTATTGAATGTAGGTGTATATGTGCGTGTGTATGTATATATATATATACACACACACATGCATATAACTATCTTCATCAATTACATCCTTCATTTTAATCATAAAAAATAATCCCTATTTCAAATACACAATATAACACAAATCTATAAACTTACGATATTTTTCAAGTTCACATGTATCTAGCAATTACTATTTTGAGTGAAACTACGCGGCAAAAGTCTGGACCACTTCGAAAGAATCACGTTTCTTTGAGAGAGAGAGAGAGAGAGAGAGAGAGAGAGAGGAGAGAGAGAGAGAGAGAGAGAGAGAGAGAGCACTTCGAAAGTCCCAGCCCGCACTTCATGGACTTGGCAAGGTTTGACTAACGGGAAATCATCAGGAAGTCCATGGCTAGAGATGACTATACTCTGGAAATATATCTTGACTCTTCTTCTGAAACCTTCAGACAATTCTGGATTCTCTGATAAGCCAACCAATGTCTCGTCGGGATTTTGATGAGATGGTGAACTGACGAGGGTTTAAAACACTCACACACACACACTTCTCTCTCTCTCTCTCTCTCTCTCTCTCTCTCTCTCCTCTCTCTCTCTCTCTCTCTCTCTCTCTCTTACTTGTTCTGATTTATGATCAACCAATTCATAGGATCTAATAGCTTTCCAGTTCCTGTGAAGAAAGATCAATTGATCAATTGAAATTTGATCTATTCTAATCAAATAGTTTATAATATCAGTAAATAAAAGAGAAATAATGGTACAAAAAAATTACAATGAGTCTTATTAAACATGTTTGAAGAACCGAAAAAGGAGAAATGGTATAACATACTTCAAAGTCAGATCAAATTACTAAAAAAAAAATATATATATATATATATATATATATATATATATATATATATAACTCTTTACGAAAAGGTAATCCGTTTAAGTAAAAATTGTCAGTCAGGCAGACGGATACACTTAATTACAATGGGTCTTATTAAACATGTTTGAAGAACCCCCCCCCCACAAAAAGGGGGAAATTGTAAAACATGGTTAACCTGGCAAAGACAGATTACTAAAATTACTTAAGAGAGAAATGTCAAATTTCCTGGTTATTATTTACATGCTTTTAAGAACTACTACAATAACCCACCACTCCCAAAGGAAACAAATTCATTATCGTTTACAAGCAGCATAATTCTCTCTCTCTCTCTCTCTCTCTCATCGGAGACTTTATCTTAACTAAAAGCAATCCTTAGGAGTATTTTTCCTCCTAAAACATTTAGTGTGTTACTCGTTAGCCTTTTGTAACAGATAGTGCACATCTCACATTAAAAAACTTCAGAGTATCACTGCAGTCAAGTTATAACCCTCAACAATAACAATCAAAACATTATGCCTCTATTTTCTTATTATAATTTCATATGGAAAAAAAAAAGTTACAGCTAAGCTGCTTAAGCAAAATGCGTCGCGCATTAATGAGGTCAAAGTAAGAGAAAAAATACAAGGATTTAGGCAAGGAATAAAATATAAGGGCGAAGTAGATTTTGACAATTATTATTATTATTATTATTATTATTATTATTATTATTATTATTATTATTATTATTACTTGCTAAGCTGCAACCCTCATTGGGAAAGCAGGATGCTATAAGCCCCAGGGAATCCATGGCTTCAACAGAGAAAATAGTCCAATGAGGAGAGGAAATAAACAAACTATAAGAGAAGTAATGATGGCATTGTTTATTGAATATAAAAAAAAAGAATATTAGAACTATCGTTACAACTAAATAACGTGTTTTCTTCTGATACAACAAAGCCAAGGAGGAAAAAAAAATATGGGAGCATTTATTTGTATATCTAATATATAGTCTATTGAGTACATTGAATATTAAAAAAAAATATTAAAAATATCGTTACAATCAAATAACTAATTTTCCTCTGAAGCAACAAAGCCAAGAAGAAGAAGAAGAAGAAGAAGAAGAACGGAGGCTAAAAATCGTAATTTGTACACCACTAGAAGTTTTCTCCGGGTCGCCCCCAGGGTATAAAGCGAGGGAAGGAGCAGGTTCGAGGGGAAAGGAAGGGGGGGAGAAGGGGGAGGGCAAACAGGAGAGAAGACGAAGGGGGGCTGGGAAGGAAGGGGGACTGGGGAGGAAGGGGGGAAGAATGAGGAGAGGGGGAACGGACTGGCCATTAGCTAAAACTTACGAAACAAAATAAAGTTGACCAGTGCTGGGGGCACCGTGTCCTCCATCCAAACATACAAACGCACACACAAACATACACACGTGTGTGCATACATTCATACGCACATATATACACGGCCTTCACAACAATCCCCTTTTTCTTTAATCTATTTTTTCGCTCCACCTTCGTATCTTCTTCAACCTTTATTTCTTAGGATGCTAAGATAAAAGATTTTGATTTGATGGGAGACAACAGTTTTGATTTGATGGCAGAAAACAGTTTTGATTTGATGGCAGAAAACAGCTTTGATACGAGTTCATTACGTTTTTTCTCAGAGTTTTGATTTGATGGCAGAAACATATATACACGGCCTTCACAACAATCCCCTTTTTCTTTAATCTATTTTTCGCTCCACCTTCGTATTTTCTTCAACCTTTATTTCTTAGGACTCTAAGATAAAAGATTTTGATTTGATGGCAGAAAACCGTTTTAATTTGATGGCAGAAAACAGTTTTGATTTGATGGCTGAAAACAGCTTTGATACGAGTTCATTACGTTTTTTTCTCAGAGTTTTGATTTGATGGCAGAAAACAGTTTTGATTTGATGGCAGAAAACAGTTTTGATATGATTTCATTACGCTTTTTCTCACATCTTATTCATCTCATTACTCATTAAAATTCTTTGGGAGGTAAAAATCTTTTTAAAAATTTTCTGGTTTCGTTTTATAGATTGTTTTAAATGCACCCACGAAAAACTGAATAGACTTTTTAAATTTGACTTGGGAGGAACATTTGATATAATTCTTTAATTCGAAATTTCTTCAGATATAAAATTTCAATACAATTTTTAGTATTAAATTATTTTCCTAATTTCGCAGGATCGTAAGATAACACTTTTATTTTTAATCAACTTTACCTCTTTGCCCATTCTACAATTCTTAGATTTCGATTCATGTCAGGGGTTGAAAAGCCAAGCGCTGGGACCAATTGTGCATCACTGGAGAGAAAACCTACTGCTGATGTCAATTACAAAAAACAATGAAATATTTGCAAACGAATCCATAATGAATTTGAAAACTTGAATAATCCTTTCTTTCTCTTTGAGCACACAAGCACAGTATTTCCCCTATATAATAAACAGAATTGTCTGACTACACATGTACATATCTTACCTGTTACACTCCCAGGGAGAGGGAATAGTCATATCCTGGTGAGAGGGGGATACCACTATAGGTACATTACAGCCAAACTCTACCGCGAATTGCCGAACCAGCGGGTTGCAGTTAGGGAATGGAGAGGGGGTGGGAAGGGTTGGATCTGTGTGTGTGTGTGTTTGTTTCCGTACATAAGACGTCATGACGTCTAAATATTTAGACGTCACACACACACACACACATATATATATATATATATATATATTATATATATATATAAATATATATATATATATATTATATATATATATACATACAAACATATATATATATATATATATATATATATATATAAACACACATCTTTCAATGACGGAGTGTAACTCGAGAAATATGCATTTTGGTAATTTGCTTGTACCCTACCTACCTTTTTCGAAGGTTTTTACGTCCAACCACCAGCCTGGTCACTATACGGTCCTTTAAAATACTGGTGAGTCTAGCAGTAGCTCACTAGGTTGTTAATGTATTGTTGTTAGAATGATTTTACCTTACAAGGGAATCGAGTCCCTTATCTCTCTCTCTCTCTCTCTCTCTCTCTCTCTCTCTCTCTCTCTCTCTCTCTCTCTCTCTCTCTCTCTCTGTAGTAACTAGATCAACGTACCAAAAAGAATGAGGCAATAAGAGAGAGAGAGAGAGAGAGAGAGAGAGAGAGAGAGAGACTCACAACTAGATCAATGTAGGCTACCAAAAACAATAACGCAATTTGAGAGAGAGAGAGAGAGAGAGAGAGAGAGAGAGAGAGAGAGAGAGAGAGAGAGAGACTCTCAACTAGATCAAACGTACCAAAAAGAATAACGCAATATGAGAGAGAGAGAGAGAGAGAGAGAGAGAGAGAGAGAGAGAGAGAGAGAGAGAGAGAGAGAGCCAGCCACGACTACCAAAGACGCACACATTCCAAGTAAAATTAATTCATATATCTTTCCGGACTGCACTGTTACACACAAGGTCGCACTTGAAGGACGACCACATTGTGAAGATTTAATCAAGTGTGAGAAGCTCGAGCGTTTTCACCACACACACACAAGCCCTTCATGCTGCCTGGCCCTCGACCACAATCACGCCATGGAGACCGTACCCAGGTTCGCTGCTTACGCAAAACAAGGAACCAGGGTTCTTAATAAAGTGATTTCTAGGCGAATTTTTTGCTCGTTTTTAAGGTTGCTGTGTGAAAAGGAGTGACAGGGGAGGGGGGGGGGGGGGGGTACTGTATATTATAGTTTTTCAACTGTGGAAAGGGGGGGGGGGAAGCTGTAGAGTACTGTATATTATAGTAATTTAATTTTATACATTCTTCTTTATTTCAATAACTGATTCGTACTTATTTCAAATGCAAATACTTATAGAGAATACTATATATTATAGTCTTTCAACTCTATACATTCTAGTTCATTTCAATAACTGATTCGTAATTATTTCAAATGCAAATACATATAGAGAGAACTATATATTAGATCCTTTCAAATTTATACATTCTAGTTCTTTATTCCAATAAGTGATTCATACTTATTTCAAATGCAAACACTTGTAGAGTACTATATATTATAGTCTTTTAACTTGACAATTTCTAGTTCTTCATTTCAATAACTAATTCGTACTTATTTCAAATGCAAATACTTATAGAGAGTACTATACATTATAGTCTTTCAAATTTACTATTTCTAGTTCTTCATTTCAATAACTGATACGCATGTATTTCAAACGTAATTACTGAGGAGAGAGAGAGAGAGAGAGAGAGAGAGAGAGAGAGAGAAGAGAGAGAGAGAGAGAGAGAGAGAGAGAGAGAGAATACGATACCTTCTCTTATATGATTTTTCTACAAAGTCTAGAGTAGACTTCCTATTGATAACGCCTACACACTTATTTCCATAACGATAGAGAGAGAGAGAGAGAGAGAGAGATGAGAGAGAGAGAGAGAGAGAGAGAGAGAGAGAGAGAGAGAGAGAGAGAATACGAAACCTCTTATATGTTGTTTTCTACTAAGTCTAGAGTAGACTTCCTATTGATAACGCCTACACACTTATTTCCATAACGAGAGAGAGAGAGAGAGAGAGAGAGAGAGAGAGAGAGAGAGAGAGAGAGAGAGATTAATATTTTGTAATGAAGGACTTTGATATAACCTCAGTACTGTAAAATGAATGCATGTGATGTATATAAATTAACAACGAGGACACAGAGCCTCATACGACTTTAATATAATATTAAAACCTGATGGTGTTATTAAAATCATGAAAGGGAAAAGATAAAAATGAATATCATATGAATCTTTCACGACAAAAAAAAAAAAAAAAAAAAAAAAAAAAAAAAAAATAAAAAAAAAAAAAAAAAAAAAAAAAAAACTGCTCTTTCGTAAACTCCTGTAATCAGTTTATACTCTCGCTCCAACACTGCTAGATTATATGATAGAAAATACATGGATGTTTAAACCGTTTATGTTTGTATTTCCTATAAAATAGCTTTATTTAAACCTTCAGCAGGTTTCGAAGCACTATCATACAATACTAGATTAAATTACATGATTTCATATCTTTACACTTGTAAAAAAAAAAAAAAAAATCTAATTTTAATCGGAAATTCTCCGTAAAAATTTATTTCTACAGCCCATATTTCAGCAAAATACAGGCGACCGTAATTGTTACCCTACTTTGTAATTATCCTTTACGGGTTTGGTGACCTGTAATATCAGGCCTTTACGTCAATATATCCGTTATTGAAACGGTAAATGCCTGTTAACTTTTATTCCAGGATTTTTACCGTTTTTTATGGCAAATTTTTAGTGTATAAAAATGGAAAATTTAACTGCCATTTTCATGATATGTTGTCATTCACATATAGGACCCAAGACTGTACGATAAGCTCCGACTAGACATCCGAGAGACTGAAGATATTAAGGCTTCCAAGAGGAATCTGAAGACTTTCTTGTTTTCCAAGTGCTTCCCTAGTGTGGATTTGACAATAAACGAGCAATATGCGGTGTGAAATATTGAATATTTAACGGTGATAAAATAAATCACCAAGATTAAAATCTTAGCAAAAATAAAGAGAGAACACAAGTAAAGAATAAAAACCTCAACCAGAGTTTTATTGAAGAAAATGTTAGGTCTGATTTAAATTTTTTTTTTTTTTTTTTTTTTTTTTTTTTTTTTTTTACAATTCTGAGGCAATCAATTGGACTAAATGGCAATAAAGAAATTAAAGAAGATGAAATTTGGATAAGGCCGGGAAAACAACAACAAATACAGCCATTTCTAGTTCACTGCAAGACAAATTCCTCCAATATATCTCTATTCATAGCTGGGGTTTGGCTACTTTGCATCAACACACTGTCCACTGCGGATTGGTGATGGTGGGAGACTTTATTCTGATTACTAACAGCAAACCAACCTAGTATGGGTGGATTTCAATAGTGCAGATTTGCTGATCATGGCGAAACACAAACATTTCACCAGGTTAAGGTATCTCAACTCAGAATGCAGGTATAATAAAAGTTCTTAAAAAATACATTAAAAAAAAAAAAGTAAAGATGAGGATGAAAACGAATCCGAAGCATAAAACATTAAAAAAATTCCCCAAAAAGAGGAACAAACGAACTAAGGATACCAAAGAAAATCAATGAATAGAAAAAAAAAAAAAAAAAAAAAAAAATTCAAGGAGTGTGGCATGCTTTAAAATAAAGCACGTCTAGAATATATTGCAAGAAGTAAAAGCAGAAGAAAGCGCGAAGACTACACAGTGAACAATTGTCGAGGAAGACATATCTGGGGGAAGAGAGGACTGTTCCAAGAAAATGAGAAACTAGGATAAAAAAAAAAAGACAAAACGGTCAAGTAAATCTGATATTGTCAAAGAGATTGCTGGCGAAATTGTTTGGACTATAGGATGATAACGAAAGTAGAATTGAAGGAATAGACAAGACAGGATGATATGACGTGAAATAGATTAGGAAAAACGAAGAGGCAAATCCTGTCTAGGAAAATGATCAGAGAAAACTATTAGTAAAAAGGA
>NC_090752.1:17920873-17922176 GCF_036898095.1 Palaemon carinicauda
AATGAGGATATTCTCTATACATTTAATAATGCCTGTGAGGGCATAAGAGCCAATCCCTATTATTCATAACAGTTTTGAGAATTCTTACAATCTATTATTATCATCTCCATATAGCATAGCATAGTTACTGTTTTTAGAATAATTTATTGTTAATTTATTCTCATCATTTATTTATTTTCCTTATTTCCTTTCCTCACTGAGCTATTTTTCCCTATGAGCCCTTGGGCTCATAGCATCTAGCTTTTCCAACTAGAGTAGTAGCTTGGCTAGTAATAATAATAATAATAATAATAATAATAATAATAATAATAATAATAATAATAATACATCATCCCTTTCTGAGTGAGGATACCTTAACGTGGTGAAAGGGTTTTTGTATCGCCATGATCAGCAAAGCCGTACTAGATAGTGACATCCATACTAGGTTGGTTTGCTGTGATCCATCTGACTAAAGTCTCACTTCATCACCAATGAGCATGGCCAGCGTAATGAAAATTCACCAAACCCAGACATCAATTGACATGTGTGAGGCCTTTGTCCTTCAGTGGTCTAGAAACAACTGCATTTGTTGTTGTTAAACTATACCATATTTCCAGCTGTGAAACACGTTTTAAAAGTTACAGCATATTTGAAATAGGAAATTCAAAATCGTTCTTGGCAGGTAAGTTGCTACAGAACATAGGAATCTGGCCCATTACTGTGCTGGTTTAATAGAAATCTTCAACAGTATACCGATACAGCTGACAGTTAACGACTACTTAACCTAAGAATGAAACAATTCTAATATCTCCCCTATCACAGTTGTACGAAGCAATTATTTTATATCAATCTTCACGTTACTAGATAAACACTGAATGCAGATGATGCTACTCTCTTTGCATCAATTCCATCCTCAGAATGCAGATCTGGGGTTGCTGAATCCCTTAATAGAGATCAAGCTAGAATTTGTGCGTGTGTTCACAAACAAAAAAATTAACTAAGAAAATATTTGCCATTTGTCATAGTGAGGGGTAGATGGAGAATGGTTTGGGCATGGTCTTCGCACTCCCCAAGAGAGATCAGTTCACCAAACTTTCAATTGGGCTCCACAAGGGTACTAGAAGAGTTTTGAGACACAGGCCTACGTGGCTGAGGACTATGAAGCATGATGTAGATGATGATGAATAGAGAAGTATTGATTTAGAAGCTCCATATAGAGACTATTGGCGAAATCTAACCGAGGCTCTTTGCGTCAATAGGCGTAGATGATGGTGACTGCTATTATTCTCAAAATACTGCTGCACACTATAGTCTATTTCTTTTA
>NC_090752.1:17925176-17950176 GCF_036898095.1 Palaemon carinicauda
TAATTCATATATATGTATATATATATATATATATATATATATATATATATATACACACACACACACACATATACATACTGTATATATTACACACCATATTTAGTTATCCCACATCCAATTCAATCCTTAGACACTTAAAAGGGCACGGACAAGCAAATATGTTGCTTGAACTAATTCATACGCAAGTGCAAACCCTACTTTTAGAAAAAAAATAAATATATTACTAAGCCCTAAATTATTTTTTTTATTATTATAACACCCCCCCCCCCAAAAAAATGCTAATTTTGAATTAATAAATGTAAAAAATTAATATGTGAATGAGCATTACCCATAGCACAGAGAGAGAGAGAGAGAGAGAGAGAGAGAGAGAGAGAGAGAGAGAGAGAGAGAGAGAGAGAGAGGACAATGGTACCAGTTGACTTCATTGAAAAAAATGCAACGGCCAAAAGTTTGTCAAATAAACAGAAAGGACAAAACTTGAAAAATAGCCCCATGCTTTATGAAAGTGGGGATCTTACGGTAGAGATAAGGAAGGAAAGCAAATAATGCATAGCAATGGAGAGGAGACGGATGGGGGAGGAAGGAAGGAAGGAAGGAAGAGAAGGGGGAGGGGGAGGGGAGAAGGGGGAGGGGGGGGGGTAGGAATAGGAAGAGGAGAAGAAGATAGTGGTGGCTTATGATGCAGACGACAGGACGCCAGCTCGACCACGACTCCAAAGTTATAAAGGAAGTTGGTAATTAGCCAGTGCTCCAGGGACCAAAGAGGGGGGGGTGGGGGAGAATAGGAGGGAGGGGAGGAGTGAAGGGGAGGGTAGGAGTGAGGGAGGAGGATCGGCCTCTCTACGAAGAGAATAGACCTCTCCAATAGAAGGGGGATGTAAAAATAAAAAATGGTTGTAAGGGGGACCCGGTGCAAAAGATTGTATTATTAGTGGAGCACTTGAGTGAAGTGTCTGCCGAGTAGGGTTTTTTTTTTCGCGAAATTTTCTTCCTTTCTTTATCTATCGCGAAATTTTCTTCCTTTTTTTTTATATTTCGCAAAATTTTCTTCCTTTTTTTTCTCTTTCGCGAAATTTTCTTCCTTTTTTTATCTATCGCGAAATGTTCTTCCTTTTTTTTTTATCTATCTCGAAATTATCTTCCTTTTTTTATCTTCCGCGAAATTTTCTTCCTTTTTTTCTCTTTCGCGAAATGTTCTTTTTTTTTTTTTTTTTTTTTTTTTTGCAACTATTTTTCCTTCGCGTCAATGAAACAAATATTTTGGAATCTAAGTTTGGTAATGGTAATCATATAAATTCAAAATAGTCGACCATTGAGATTAAATATGGAAAAAATGCAAATTTCAAAATGACTTAAATTTTTATCTAAATTAATCAGTCAGCTGTTGATAAGATTTAAAATTGAAACTATATATCTAGGTGTATAAGAGAGAGAGAGAGAGAGAGGAGAGAGAGAGAGAGGAGAGAGAGAGAGAGAGAGAGAGAGAGAGAGAGAGAGAGAGTTTATTAGGACAAAAGTAGAATAAGTTCGGGATAAATATGACGCAATTAAAGACCTTAATTGGTAATATATTTTGCACCACAATAAAATTTACTGGTGAAAGTCGATTTGGAAAACAATCAATCAATTCTTTAAAAGCAAAAATTTTCAAAATTCGATATATACTATTAATCAAAGTTTAAATAATTTAAACACGAAAACGACAAGATGGCAATCTTTTGTATTAAAAAAGAAATTCAAAAGAAATTATCAATAGTTAGTTTCAAAAGTTATTAATTTGTAATCTAGAAAATTTCTTAAGATCAAGTAATTAGAAAATCAATTTGATAAATGAATAAAACTTTTTAGTAATTTTAGAAAACAAAGGACTAAACATTCATCAATAATTGCAAGTAAGCCCCAATAAGAAAGAAAAAAAAATAATAAAAACATTTATTAATAATTGCGAATAAACCTTAATAATAAAGAAAAAATGCAATACAATGAACAAAGCATTTATCAATAATGCAAATAAACCTTAATAAGAAAGAAAAAATTAATTAATACAAGGAACAAAGGATTTATCAATTACTGCAACTGAACCTTAATGAAACAGAAAAACAAAATTCATGATACTCATGTCACCAAATTATGACGAAAACCTTTCGCGAAGAATCCTATTGCATTAACTTTGGAAAAAAAATATATAATGGTGACAACTGTCTTGGACCGTTTTTTTTTCATCAACAGAAAGTAATTAAGTTTGGACGGAAATAAGTTCTGTCCGGCCAATCTCTCCGTTCCTGACATAATTATGATCTCCATTTGGACTTGGCTGACATCTTTTTAGGCTTAAGAGAAACACATATTGTGAAAACAATGAAAGAAATTAGATTGTGTCGTTCTATTTGACACCGTAATTTAAAGAATTTGCGTCTTTCTCGATATATATATGGATAGATTAAAAGTTTTAAAGGCCGCTCATAAATGGCAGGGGCAAGGAACCCTATCCAGCAGGACAATGCCCTAGAGACTGACCATTTATACATATGATCAGCGTCCAAGCTCCCTCTCTACCCAAGCTAGGACAAAGGAGGGCCAGGCAATGGCTGCTGATGACTCAGCAGATAGACCCATAGGCTCCACCAAACCCCCTTCCTTAGCTCGCAAGGATGGTGAGATTGCAGCGACCATAAAAACTAACGAGTTTGATCGAGATTCGAACCCTAGTCTGGCGTTAAGAGTCAGAGACTTTACCATATCACCCACAACAAGATAACTGACACCAGAATATGAATATAATTTAATCAATCAATTTACATATTAATCACAATTCCATAACTTGTACATCAAGACGGAATCAATTAAGCTTAAATGAACGGAAGAGAGATAAAGGAAATATATTTTCCTGGTATATTAAACATTTAGCTTACGAGAATTCAACATTTCCATTGTTTAAAATTGTTAATCATTCTTCCTAATATGAACCATACACTTGAAAATTCGCCGTAAAAAAAAAAAAAAAAATCCTGTAATAAATGTTGGCAGGCATTTACCGGTTTAAAAAAACGGATATATTGACGTAAACGAGTGATATTACAGTCACCAACCCAAAAAAGGATAATAAAAAAGTAGGGTAAAATTACGGTCGCCTATATTTTACTGAAATACGGCCGAGAACAGTATATATTTACTGAGATTTTCCTATCTGTAGATATATAAAATGTGAGACCGTTACATTAACTGACGTTAACATATTATCATACCTAAAGCAATGTATGATGTTTCCCATTTATTATGTTTCCCATTTATTATGTGTCTCATTTATTATATGTCTCTCGTAAATAAATACACCCCCTATGTATTCATGTGTATATGCATCATATTATAATGTTATTATGCATAGATGTCTATTTCATTATTAAGTTTGGCAACGCCCCGAAGACATGGCAACAATGTACTTCCCAGCCTTGGGGCATCACACAGTGTGCTTGTATTGTCGTTCGTCACCCAAGGCAGACGTACACTCCCAACACTATCAAAATCATTTTTTTCTTTCTTTTTTCAAACAGCGAAGACTGAGATAATCATCAAAACCTTTTCATCCTCAGACGGAAATATCAGGTAGTGATTATTTCTTTATACAACACACGAAGAAAATAAACGGCGCAGCCAATGCAACAGCGAACACGACAGGTGTTTTAAAACAAAAGGGCCTCTTTCTACGGCAGTTTTATATAAATTTTGTAGGGCTCGACAAAAACACGAAAGATATTCTCACACACTTACCTACTCGGCATTCTCTTCATTACCTTTGTTTACTATACCTTGCGGGGTAAACAGAAAAAAGGTGATTTGTAGGGGGGGAGGGGGGGGGGCTTTAGGTCTTGGGGGGAGGTAAATGTACAAGGAGGAGAAGACTTGTGAGAGAGAGAGAGAGAGAGAGAGAGAGAGGAGAGAGAGAGAGAGAGAATGATAAATTTGTAATGTATAGATATTCATAACTAAAAGTAAAGTCAGGATTTTGTTTATCACGGATTTATAGATGTTTATAGTTATGTTGATGCGCGCACGCATGTACTAAAACAAAAAAGTCACGGTGATTAACTCAAGGAGCATATCAATGAAGATTTGATCATCTATTGCAATGGAAATCCCATTAATAATCTTTTTCCAGTTCCCCATAGATTTTATCATGTCAGCTTCATACAGAATGCAACTCTTTTCAAAATGTCTGCATTTCCTTAACTTTTTCATTAACCAACAATTTTCTAAGATACATGAAAATTTGGAAATTATAATAAAACAAGGTTTTCCAATAATGCACTAAGAAAGGTTTAAAGATGGCAAAAACATGTTTCGACAAAATGTAAAAAGATAAAGTAGCCCCAGAACAAACCGCCCCCCCCCAAAAAAAAAAAATGTATCTACTGAGTGCTCCTAGAGAGGCATTGAGTAGAGCACAGACCTCCACCACGGCAGCTTATTTCTAAACCCTTTGCTCAACTTCGACCTTTGACCTTTGACCTTGTCATGTCATGATAGGCATGGATTTTCATACACTCAAATATGAACCAAGTTTGAAGTCTGTGACAACGATGTGCAAACTTATGGCTGATTACGTGAATTAGACATTTCGTTTCATCGTGACCTTTGACCTTGTCCTTGCAAAATTTAATCATTCCCAGCTTTTAACATGGCAGTTAATCCCTGAAGGTTTTATTACTCTACGATTAAAAATGTGGCCAGAAAGCTATTCAAAAACAAACAAACACACAAACAGGGGGTAAAACATAACCTCCTTCCAACTTCATTGGATGGAGGTAAATTATCTTTGACGTGCATATGTTAACGTACTAACAAACAAATAACCCCCCGGGAGTTTAGGCATTAGTAAAGGCGTCCTTACCGGCGATTATACGCAAACACCTACTTACCTAATTCGAGGCAGAGGGTAAAGAAAGGAGAGGGGGGGGGGGGGGTTGGAGTAGCCAGTGGGTTAGCCAGAGAGAAAGAGCTAAGCGAAGCCCCCAAAACAAGCTTTCATCTCAACCCACTCCCCCTCTCGATTCCATAGACCACTTTGACCTGCTTCCCCCCCCTCTTCATTACAAAGCGTTAAAGGCCTCATTATCATCTCCTCTATACAATTATCCACCTTGTGTCTTGGGAAATAGAATGCTGACGCGCTCGGCTCGCAACGCACGCACGCACACACACATATGCTCCCTCTGTGTCCACATCGTTTTGCCCTAAATGTGACGGCTTCGATGCCTCTCAAACAATGTGTATACTGAGGCTGCTGGTGCATCCTTTTGCAATCATTCCTACGCATCACTTGCGGCCTTAACTAAAGGATCTCTCTCTCTCTCTCTCTCTCTCTCTCTCTCTCTCTCTCTCTCTCTCTCTCTCAATGATAAGCGTAAGGTACGTATATGCTGATATAGAAGTAGTATCAATTTATTTCTCTCTCTCTCTCTCTCTCTCTCTCCTCTCTCTCTCTCTCTCTCTCTCTCTCTCTCTCTCTCTCTCTCTCTCTCTCTCACATTTAAGATACACAAATGCTGATACAATGACGGTTTAAATTTATCTCTCTCTCTCACTTAAGATACGCAAATGCTGATATTGAGATGTGGTAGCAATTTATTCCCCCCCCCCTCTCTCTCTCTCTCTCTCTCTCTCTCTCTCCTCTCTCTCTCTCTCTCTCTCACATTCAAGATACGCATATACTGATATAGAGGTGATATCAATTCATTCTCCTCTCTCTCTCTCTCTCTCTCTCTCTCTCTCTCTCTCTCTCTCTCTCCTCGGGTCACCAATCTATACATCTAAGACAGCGTTGTTAATTCATGAATTTACAGATTACTGTACATATGGCCCAGTGATATGGCAAGGGGGGGGGGGGAGGGCCTTCAGTAACAAGATGCATACATACTGTGATGTAAATATTTATATATGAGGCTGACCATAGAGACGGACGAAATGGAATAGGAATTGCATCGTTCTACTAATGAAAGTCCCTAAGAGTAACCTCCATTCTTTACGAAAGATTCAAAGCGGTATCGACAAAGGAGATATAATTCTATAACAAAAAACTAGAGGGACTCGGTAGAGCACAGATCTCCGCCACGGAGGCTTATTTTACGACCTTTTGCTCGAGTTCGACCTTGACCTCCAACGCAGCAGCTTATTTTTCGACCTTTTGCTTGACTTCGACCTTGACCTTTGACCTTGACATGTATTAATTGGCTTGGATTTTCATACCCTCTAATATGAACCAAGTCTCAGTGACACCGATGTCCTAAATTATGGCTGATTACGTGAACTGGACATTTTGCTTGACCTTGACCTTTGACCTTCACCTTCAAAAATTTAATCATTCCCAGCTTTTTACAACAGTTAATCCCTGCAAGTTTCATTACTCTAAGATTAAATGGTCAACTATCCTAACTTATAGCTGATTACGTGAGTAGGACATTTTGCTTGACCTTGAACTTTGACCTTGACCTTCCAAAATTTCATCATTTCCAGCTTTTAACAAAACAGTTAATCACTGCAAGTTTCATTACATTACTCTAAGATTAAATGGTCAGTAAGCTGATCCCAAAAAGACACGCACACATACAACATTCCAATTTGGTTGGCGGAGGCAAAAAAAAAAAAAAAAAAAAAAAAAAAAAAAAAAAAAACAGAAACAGAAACGGCCAATGGATAACCGGTCGAAATATAGAAACTATGTAAAATCGAAACTATAAAAAGTCCTGACCACGAATGTCGATCCTGAAGAATACATAAACCCTGCGGTAAAATGCAAAATGAAGATAAAAAAGATATTTTGACCTTCCGATATATCAGTTGACCTAAGAATCACAAATAAAGAACTTACAAATGGAGAACACTTTTAGTGGTATACGATCAAGCAACGGTTTAAATTATGAATTCTGAACTAGAGAAGTCTTTTAATTGTCATATTTACCAGTAGCTAGGCATCCTCAAATCCTCAGGTTAATGGCAAAATTATAATTTCTTATTAAGATTGACAAACTGCAACTGTAGATGTGGATCACATGTGAAAGTTTACTGCTGAACATTGCCTCATTAACTCATATAACTTAAAACGCTCGTTTAAAGGTTTAAAGGTCGTTCATGAATGGCAGAGGCAAGGGATACTGACACTGCCATAGAGACTGACCATAAATCCATATGATCAGCGTCCAAGCCACTCTCCACCCAAGCTAGGACCATGGAGGGCTAGGCAATGGCTGCTGATGACACAGCAGATAGACCTATACGCTCCCCAAGTATGGTGAGATTGCAGGATGGTGAGGTTGCAGCGGCCAAAGGAACTAACGAGTTTGAGCGGAATTCGAACCCCAGTCTGGGGATCACATCGGCCACCACAACCCATAAGCTCATTGAAATCTCTACGTTGAAACAATCTGTTATGATTAAGTTTAGGATTTCCTTAACAATCACCTCATTCCCTTCCCAAAGATACTTCTTAATTAAAGACATAAAAAGTGCCTAACCACAGCAGTGGCCTCCCCAGTAAACACCTTAAAATTACGGTCCTGGGGCGAGCCCAAACGTTCACCCCCCCTCCCCCTGTGGTGCCCAACCACAGCAATGGCCTCCCCAGTAAACAGCTTGAACTCACGGTCCTGGGTGGGAGTCGACCTGCCGCCATGCGAATGCTAAGCAAAAACTTTACCACTGTACTAGCCAGAAGGCTTATAATGTAAGCTTATCAATAACAAACTTGAAATATCCGTGCGATATCACAAAAATAAAAGAAAAAATACACTAATAAATAAGGCAATGGAAAATATCTCGATTTCCACCACACCCTGCAGATCCCATGACACCAGTAAAATGGTTATATCAAATCCTGCACTTGAGTTAGTCTCCAGAGTATACGTTAACAATTTAAATGGCAAACATCACTCAACTGTAAAGTAGATATATTTCCTCTATAAACTGTCAAGATCAAAACCGGCTTAAGGCATTTACAAAATAAAGAAATTGATATGAAATATAATAAATTATGGATGGAAATATACTTCAAAATAAATCTTTAAAATTGCCCTTAACGATCACACGAACTACTAAATATATTGTGAAGGAAAGATGAAAATATATTTTTTTCGATTTTTAGGGGTTATTTTTCACTTATACTTCGTAGCTACAAAAGTGAAATTTCTAAAAAGAAACATATCAAAAGCACCAATCAATTAAACAACATAAGTACATTAAAAACTAAAGAAGATTCAAACATTCAGCAGCAACCTATACGATAATTTCATTATTAATATTTGGTTATGAAGCTCGTACATATAAGAATAGAAATCAGGATTAAATTACTCGTATAGTAACTAAACAATTGCGCAACCATATAATTTCATATTAGGAATAATCTTTAATTTTCTGATATTATATAAATATTTATCATTTTAAAAGTTTATTTGAGCGTTTAAAAGAATATATATTTACACAATATTAGAAATTCTAACTGGGCTTTCAAACGTTCAACGGGGCTCCGTAATGCACTAGAAGAGTTGGAAGACACAGGCCTACATGGCTGAGGACTATGAAACGTGTAGATGATGATGAATGGAGAAGTATTGATTTAAAAGCTCAAGGTAAAAACGACCGGCGAAATCTAACCGAGGTCCTCTGCGTCAATAAGCGTAGGAGCAGATGATGATGATGATGATGATGATTATTATTATTATTAGTTTAAAAAACTTTGAAATGGACATATATCCGACATCCTTAGAAAATACATAGTGCAAATTAAGTTCTACACCAGAATTTCGTACAACAACAATAATAATAATAATAATAATAATAATAATAATAATAATAATAATAATAATAATAATAATAATATCTTCAACTTCCCTATGAAATATGTTTTGCCTTTACAGGTGGTCCTACGATCTTCGGTATCTCTCCCTTCAGATCTCCAACGGAAGTAAGTTCGTCTCCCACTAAACTTTGTTCACCAGAAATTCGTCTCTTATTTAGTGTTTCCTCCTATTCTCTCCTCCTTCACAATTCAGTTCCTCCTCCTCCTCCAGTTCTACTTCCTCATAATCCTTCTCCTTTTCCAGTACTACTTCCTCATACTCCTCCTCCTTTTCCTGTTTTACTCCCTGCTTCTCCTCCTTTTCTGGTTGTACTTCCTCCTCATTCTTTTCCAGTGCTACCTCTCAGTTCTACTTCCTCCTCCTCCTTTTCCAGTTCTACTTCCTCCTCACCCTCCTTTCCAGTTCTACTTCATCCTTCTCCTCCTACTTTTCCAGTTCTACTTCCTCATACTCCTTATTTTCCAGTATACTTCCTCCTTTCCCAATACTACTTCATCATACTCCTCCTCCTTTTCTAGTTCTACTTCCTCCTACTCCTCCTCCTTTTCCAGTTCTACTCCCTCGTTCGCATCCTTTACCTGTTCTACTTCTCCCTTCTCCTCCTCCTTTTCCAGTTCTACTTCTCCCTTCTCCTTTTCCAGATCTACTTCCTCCTCACCCTCCGTTCGTCCTCTTCCATTTCCTCTAGGAGATCCCATCATCAGTCTATCTTCCTCCCCTTCCCTCCCTACCCCCTCCCCCTCCATTCTTCTCCTTCAGTTCTACTTCCTCCTACTCCTCCTCCTTTGCCAGTTCTACTCCCTCCTTCGCCTCCTTTTCCAGTTCTACTTCCTCATACTCCTCCTTTTCCAGTTGTACTTCCTCCTCACCCTCCCTTCGTCCTCTCTCATTCCCTCTAGGAGATCCCATCATCAGTCTATCTTCCTCCCCTTCCCTCCCTATCCCCTCCCCAACCATTCTCCTCCTCCTCCTCCTCAGTCAACCCCCAAAGGAGATAGACATGTCCTGCTTCGCTCTGCTGATTTACATAATCACATTGACCCGATCTTGTCAACTTCGAGAAGGGTGAAAGTTGACGACAAACGTATTTTAATGGGAAGAAACTGAAGGGAATATCTAAAGTCCTTCAAAATTCTCCTTTTGGACATTTCAAACGGAGGTGTGCGTTCTTTGTGAGCAATTGCAACTGCAAGTACATATTTGCAAATGTAAGTTTGAGGTATCTAATATAATTTGCAAGGCGGCAATTAGACGCTGAATACACAAGGGGGAAAAACTTGACGGTTTCGCTGCACAAAGAGAGAGAGAGAGAGAGAGAGAGAGAGAGAGAGAGAGAGAGAGAGAGAGAGATCCTTATACTTTTCTGTGACAGTAACGATTATAAAAATAAGAATAATTTTCATTGAGTCACTCTGGCAGAGAGAGAGAGAGAGAGAGAGAGAGAGAGAGAGAGAGAGAGAGAGAGAGAGAGAGAGAGAGGTGTCCTTATACTTTTCTGTGACACTAACGATCATAGAATAAAAATAGATTTTCATTACGAGAATCACTCTGGCAGAGAGAGAGAGAGAGAGAGAGAGAGAGAGAGAGAGAGAGAGAGAGAGAGAGAGAGAGAGAGAGAGAGAGAGAGAGAGAATCCTAATACTTTTTTGTGAACAGTAACGAATATAGAATAGAAATAGATTTTCATTACAAGAGTCACTCTGGCATTAACATTATAATAATTTTTTTGAGACATTTTATCAATGCCAACGGCAAATACGTACATCCTTTTATTTTAAGGAATCTGCCTGGAAAAAAGATTCCGCTGAAATTATACATATGTCGAATGCAAGAAAATATCTTTTAATAATTCTTTATCTCTCCCGATTCTCTCATTCAGTAGAAATACAGTAACCTATACAAAACGGATACATTGAAAAAATAAATCTGGTGACATAATAGAAATACAGTAACCTATACAAAACGAATACATTGAAAAAATAAATCTGGTAACATAATAGAAATACAGTAACTTATCAAAAACGAATACATTCAAATACTAAATCTGTTAACATAAAATCTAAAGTATAAGTTATGAGACGTTTCCAGATGCAAGAAGAATATATTTAAAAAATATATATATTTCTTTACCCAGCCCCACTCTTATACATTAGAAGCAAGAATATATTTTTTAAAAATATATATTTCTTTAGCCACACCCAAACTCTTACACAGTAGAGATAAGAAAAATATATTCAAAGAAAAATATATTTAAAAAAATATTTCTTTAGCCACAGTACTACTCTTACACATTAGAAGCAAGAAGAATATATCTAAAAAAAATATATTTCTTTGGCCACACCCCCACTCTTATACAGCAGAAATTAAGCAAACAATCTAAAACGAATATATTCAAATACAAAATCAGAAAATGAAAAGTGTAATTATAATTATAACGAAAAAATTCCAAATAGATATAATGTGATAAGAAAAAATCCTTTCATGTTTATAATTTGGGAAGAATACCACTCTTTTGAAAGACTGTAAGGAATCACTTTAATAATAATAATAATAATAATAATAATAATGATAATAATAAAAATAATAACAATAACAATAATAACAACAATAATAATAATAACAATAATAATAATAAACATTCAACATGATGAAATGTAATAAATGAAAGTACACACTATGTAAAATCCATTGAAAAGTCCCTTGTGATCCGTAGGTTTATGTCCAGGATAGACAGCATTGAAGTTCCAGTGCTACATCTATTAAGAGCATTTGAATACCAACACAGCCACTGAGCCAAAAGGGAATTCATGCAAGACCCACTTCAGGAGTTACAGACTGAAATCGGATGGATAATCATGTAATTTTTGGGCGAAACATAAATGAATTTTTATATGATTATTTTTTAATGATAAAAGTTTGTTTTCTCTTGATTACGAAAACAATATGATTTTTCATGACATAATCTCTGTTTTCTCTCCATTACAAAAAATATTATTATTTTTATTATTATTATTATTATTATTATTATTATTATTATTATTATTATTATTATTACTTGCTAACCTACAAACCTGGTTGGAAAAGCAGGATACTATAAGCCCAGGGGCTCCAACAGGGAAAATAGCTCAGCGAGGAAAGGGAACAACGAAAAATAAAATATTATTATTATTATTATTATTATTATTATTATTATTATTATTATTATTATTACTTGCTAAGCTACAATCCTAGTTGGAAAAGCAGGATGCTAGAAGCCCAGGGGCTCCAACAGGGAAAATAGCTCAGTGAGGAAAGGGAACAACGAAAAATAAAATATTACTCTTATTATTATTATTATTATTATTATTATTATTATTATTATTATTATTACTTGCTAAGCTACAACCCTAGTTGGAAAAGCAGGATACTATAAGCCCAGGGGCTCCAACAGGTAAAATAGCTCAGTGAGGATAGGGAACAACGAAAATTAGAATATTTTAAGAAGGGCAACAATATTAAAATAAATATCACTTTATAAACTATGAAAATTTTAACAAAACAAGAGGAAGAGAAATAAGATATAAGATAGAACAGTGTGCCCGAGTGTACCCTCAAGCAAGAGAACTCTAACCCAAGACAGTGTAAGACCATGGTACAGAGGCTATGGCACTACCTAAGATTAGAGAACAATGGTTTGATTTTGGAGTGTCCTTCTCCTAGAAGAGATGCTTGCCATAGCTAAAGAGTCTCTTAATACATTCAACGATATGCATATGGTGAGTAAATACTGGACGAAGAAAAGCTAAACATTGATAAAATATTAGGCACACTTAAAAAAAAAAAACCTTAATTTTAATCGGGAATTCTCCGTAATAATATACTGTTCTCACCCGTATTTCAGTAAAATACAGGCGACCGTAATTTTACCATACTTTATTCTAATATTGTAGAAGCCATTTAAGAGAAACTTTCAAAGTTCAGGAAAAAAAAACTCTTAAGAAATAATGGATATAAAAATAAAGGAATGTCAAGAAAGAAGCAAACATGAATTATGATCAGTCTTCGAGGAATTCTACACATATAAATTCAGAAAAAAAAAACGAATCTGAAAATATATCTTATATATTTAGCACTGTTCAATGCAGCTCTGATGAATTCCACGGGTCAATGAAGAGATTGAATGGCGAAATCTAACCGAGGCCCTTTGCGTCAATAGGCGTGGGAGGACATGATGATGATGATATTTAGCGCTCTCTCTCCCTCTCTCTCTCTCTCTCTCTCTCTCTCTCTCTCTCTCTCTCTCTCTCTCTCTCAAGGATGTAAATAATAACCTAATTGGTAAATCTCTCCCTCTCTCTCTCTCTCTCTCTCTCTCTCTCTCTGTGATCTTCACACGTCAATCACATCCATAGTTCATATTACTGAGGATTTTAACAATCGCCAGATTAATATTTCACCCAAACTTCCTATGAAATTTAGTCCCCTTACAAAACCAACAAAAACCATTGACGCATTTTCAGCCATCACGAAAGAGTCCATTCGAATTTTGGAGTTTTAAAAAAATTCAGAAAACGACCAAGAAATAAATCAACTTCTCCCATATATAATCCGTCTATCAATATGATGCGAGAATGGAGAATGTAGGAGGGCACAGACAGATACACACACACATATAAATTTATATATATATATACATATATATATATATATACATATATATATATATATACATATATATATATATATATATATATATACATATATATATAGATATATATATATATATGCATATATATACATATATATTTATACATATTTAAATACATATATATATATACATATCTATACATATATAAATACATAAATATATATATATATATATATATATATATATATAATATATATATATATACATGTATAAATACACACACATACTGTATATATATATATATATATATATATATATACATACATATATATATATACATACATATATATACTGTACACACACACACACACACACACATATATATATATATATATATATATATATATATATATATATATATATATATATATATATATATATATATATATTATGTATATATATACATATATTAAAACCCCAAAAGAAAAGTTAGCCCCTTAGTGTTGTCCTGACGTCAAAATAGAATTATTTTTAAATTATATGCAAAGAAAAGTAAATTATCAGAGACTCATTACATTCTTGTATGATTGCATCTTAAGACAACACTCGATGACAGGCAAACTTCTACACTGAAGAAGCCATTCTTTTCAAATACCGAGAGTTCAAAAGAAAATATAAAACGCAAGGATAGATTTATCCGTATATATTTTCTGAAGAACATTTCAATGTCTCTCCATATCAAACTATATTAAAAATGAAAAAAAATTAAATTTTTGAAAATAATTTTACCCAAACGCTCTTCAATTAAAATCTAAAACCAGGCCCAGCTTCTACATGCATTATAACATAACTCCATTTCTTTCATTTCTAAATTTAATCGATGCCAATGACACAGTTACCTTTAGTGTTCAAACTATATTCAAAATTGAAAAAAAATTAAATTTTTGAAAATAATTTTACCCAATCGCTCTTCAATTAAAATCTAAAACAAGGCCCAGCTTCTTCATGCATTATAACATAACTCGATTTCTTTCATTTCTAAATTTATTCGATGCCAATGACACAGTTACCTTTAGTGTTCAAACTATATTCAAACTTGAAAAAAAAATTAAATTTTTGAAAATAATTTTACCCAAACGCTATTCAATTAAAATCTAAAACAAGCCCAGCTTCTGCATGCATTATAACAACTCAATTTCTTTCATTTCTAAATTTATTCGATGCCAACGACACAGTTACCTTTAGTGAAAAGTCAGACGGGTCGTTTACTTTGACAAGGAAAAGGCGGATCTCTCCAGCCGAGCATTTTCGACGACAGGCGGAAGAAGAAGAAATCTTTCATACCTCAGTCGTGTTTACCAGAGGTTCAAAGTCGTCTAACCTTGTGTTCAAAAATGTCCACGTCGAGGAAAGGTCTCCTCCCTTCGGGGTGTGTGTGTGGGGGGGGGGTGTCATCGCACCAGCTCTATCAAATTCTGACAAGGTTAACTCTCTTAAAAGCTGATGTCCTCAAGACGATATTCCTTCCCAAGGGGAGGTTAATGGATAAGGATATCAAAAGGCTTTCTATTTTAAACAATGCCACGATGGAAACAAGAAAATTGACGGGAAAAGAAGACAGAGGGGTGAATATAAAACAATAAAGTTATGTTTAATATAAAACAATACGGATATTTGCATATATATAAATAATATATATATATATATATATATATATATATATATTTATATATATACATATATATATATATATATATATATATATATATATATACATATATACATGATATTCATAAGTACATTCCCTAAAAATACAAACCCAATCACACACATATTTGTATGTATGTATGTATGTGTGTATGTATGTATGTATATATATATATATATATATATATATATATATATATATATATATATATATATATATATATATATATATACATATATATATATCCAGACACTTTCTCTTTATTATATAGGGGAGATAAGCAATGATTGCATGAATTATATGTATGGAACATACCAGATAAAACACGAAAAAAAAAAGTGTATAATCTCAAAGAATGGCCTGAGAGATAAATCAAAAGCAACAGAAATGTATATACATTGCAAGAGTCAGTACGTCAATCTACCAGCTAACGGGGGACACACCCCCTACTAACCCCCCCCCCCCCCCCCCCCCGCCCCTGGGAGTCTGGCCCACCACTCCCAAACAAACGAGCGATCATAAACAAAGGGGTCAAGACCGATGAAAGACGAGACCGTAAAGATGAATGCATTGTTCAATATACACTCATATATTCATATTCATATTCATATATCCATCACTGCAGCCTCCACGGATGAGAGGTGTATGTAGAGCGGATGAAAAAAAAAAAAAAAAAAAAAAAAGCCAATGCGAAATTGATCACCAATGCATCACGGTGAGAGCCTTTGCCCGCATCTAGCTTGCCGTTATCAATTCCGTTATCAATTTATTTGACTATGCATGGGAAAAGTAAAATGTTTTCCGGGAGCGTTTATACTTGATCCCTTCAGCGTGTAGGGACATACACGTACACATATTTATGTATACGTGTGTGTATGAGTGTATATATATACATATATATTTATATTTATACATATATAATACACACACACACACACACACACATATATATATATATATATATATATATATATATATATATATATATATATATATATATATATATTACGATCATACAAGCTCTCGATGTATCATAATTCATCATGGGTAAAATATGAACAAATTAACAGACACTAATCTCTTAAATTAGTAAAATTCAAGTTATGAGGGAAGGATCATAACAATTACATTAAAAATAAGATGAATTATAATTTCAATAAAACAAAAAATATAGTTATGGTAACCAAAACAAATACACTAAGAAATAATTTGAAGTAGAATAAAAGAATTCACAGAACACAACAAAAACAACAAATGCAGCCGTTTCTAGTCTACTGCAGGACAAAGGACTTAGACATATCTTTATTCATGTATGGGGTTTAGCCCGTTTTCATCACAACGCTGGCCACTGCGGATTGGTGATGGTGGGAGATTTTTGCCTGATCGCTTACAGCATACCTTGCAGCAAATTAGCCTAGTAAAGGTGGCCGTGAATAGTACAGCTTTCCTGGTCATGGTGATAGACAAACCCTTTCACCACGTTAAGGTATTCCTACTCAGAAGACAAGTGTGGGGAAAAAAAAACACACACACACACACAAGCAGCACAGGGTAAAGTCTTAACATAAAATATATAAGGTTTGGGAGGGTTTAACGTCAGACTGTTTATTGGGGGTTATAAGATTATGCAACAAAGATCTGTTAGGCAACATGTAAAGGAAAAAAGGTAGATGATGGATTTAGTTATGAATAGTTATTTAATGAAAAATTAATTCAAGGGAAAGTAGAGAATAGCTATTAGGTGATCAGGCTCAAGTTTTGAAATTCGAATTATCAACAGGTTGCTTGTAAGCTAAGCTGATTATAGTTCGAGGAAATTTCCTTCTTATTAACTGTACAGTTGGGTACATGTTTTCGCGGCACACCTTTCTCTGAGGAAGTCCACCCAGTCTCCCACTTTTACTGCGCAGGAAGTTCGTGTGTGTTACCCTGCCCACTACCTCTGCCATCTCTTCTCAACGTACACTATCATATCTATGGTTACTTCTCGCGTAGCAGGGGTTTGACAAGGTGCACTTTCTCAAAGCGAGGTGTGCTGGGAATTCCTGTCTAACTAAGGGTTGTTCTGGCCTGATTGGTAACTTCTCTGTCTGGTATTTACCAGACGGGCGTCGAGTCCCGCTCAGACCCGTTAGTGCCATTTGTATCTGCAACCTTACCATCCTTGTGAACTAAGTTTGGGGGAGCCTACAGGTCTGTCTGCAGAGTCATCAGCAGCCACTGCCTGGCCCTCCGTGGTCCTAGCTTGGGTGGAGGGGAGGCTTGGGCGCTGATCATATATGGTCAGTCTCTAGGGCATTGTCCTGATTGCTAGGGCAATGTCACTGTCCCTTGCCTCTGCCATTCATGAGCGACCTTTCTTTAAACTGTACTAATAATAAAAAAATTCAGCTCCAATTAGGAGTGTACACTGGTTTTTTCAAGATTCCTAGACGGTAAGTGAAGGAATAACACCACTCCTCCCCCCCCCAAAAAAAAAAAAAAAGAATCTAGCGTTCGGCCATTCGCGCTCCTTTTACGAAATGACAATAACAATAGACCAAGAGTTTATGTTTGTGTATGGGAGCAGGGAGAGAAGACATGGCACGCTGCTACGGAGGTAAACTACAAGACCCTCACTTCTGCGGACAACAAAGTGCAATAGAGACAGATACACATCCAATGTAAACGGCGTAGCATCGGCGAGGGAAGGAAATGACTTGGAGGCCTCTCCTTCCCCCCCCCCCACTAACCCCCTTCCCCAAAACCCTGATTATTCTCCTCCTCTTAAGATGGCTGATGAAATTGCTGCGACAGACAGCTCATGGGTGCTATGGCTGCCCACAAAGCGGCAAGATGTTCCGCTGTGGGTATAGCAGTTTCTATAACAAGGGAGTGGAAGGGGGGATAGGTTTTGGGATGGGGGGGGGGCGCATTGAGATAGAATGGGTGATAGGAAAGGATGGGGGTTTTGACACACCCCTTACCCTTCCTAAGTGAACGTCTCTACGTCAATGGAAGATTGAATGCGGGAACGAGCCTAGAAGAGAAGGGTACGAAAGTCGAGGAAGAAGAAAAAGAAGGGTTTGGGATTGAAAGTCCTGCAAAGAGAAAGAAAGAAAGAAAGAGTAAGAGAAAGTAAGAGAAAGAAATAAGGAGTAAGAGCAAGAGAAAGAAAGAAAGAGTAAGAGAAAGAACAAAAGAATAAGAAAAAAGAAAGCAAGAAAAAGATAGAGTAAGAGAAAGAAAGACATAAAGAGCAAGAGAAAGAAAGAGCAAGAGAAAAAGAGAAAGAAAGAGTAAGAAAATGAACGAAAGAGTAAGAAAAAGAACGAAAGAGTAAGAAAAAGAAAGAGTAAGAAAAAGAAAGAGCAAGTAAGAAAAGAGAGAAAGAGTAAGAAAAAGAACAAGAGAGTAAGAAAAAGAACGAAAGAGTAAGAAAAAGAAAGAAAGAGTGAGAGAAAGATATAATTCTTTATTAATGCTCATGAATAAAATGACCAATAAACAATTTTTGTTCAATCTATTACTATTTAAGTGAATGTTTCAAAAACTTATGTTCTTGAGTTGAAGAACATTTATAATGCATACGAATACTCAATAAAAAGGAACTTAAAATTATAAAAAGTAAAACACCCACATACATACATACATATATATATATATATATATATATATATATATATATATATATACATATATATATATATATGTATATATATATATATATATATATATATATATATATATATGTATATATATATATATATATATATATATATATATATATATATATGCATCTGTCTAGCATTATCCTTCTAATTGTTTCAGTAGAAAAAACTATAAGCAAAGCGTATAATGTATATATGCAAGGTGTCTTTTATTAATCGTAATACAGCAAGTACTACTAAAATGGCCCTTTTAATAATCGGAAATGCCCAAAGAGCTAAAAGGAACCTATTCATAACTTTCAATGTATATTAAAAATATCTCATTGAAAGCTTAAAAAAAGAGCTGTTGAAATAGGATTACGTATTATAATGAAAGGTAAAATAAGCTTAGTAAAACTATGAAAAGCAAAAGGGGAGTTGCTTGAAGAACTATTCCCTTACAGGTAGAATTGCTTCAAATAATTATGGGTAGCTTTGATATAAATACCAGAAAGCTAACCTTGTCATCCTCCTACACCTGGACGCAAGTTTTAAGGTCAAAATAGAGTCAAAGAAGCTTCAAATTCGCTCAAAGAAGCTTCATATACACCAAAAAAAAGCTTCAAATTTGCTCAAAGAAGCTTCATATGCACCAAAAAAAAGCTTCAAATTTGCTCAAAGAAGCTTCATATGCACCAAAAAAAAGCTTCAAATTTGCTCAAAGAAGCTTCATATGCACCAAAAAAAAAGCTTCAAATTTGCTCAAAGAAGCTTCATATGCACCAAAAAAAGCTTCAAATTTGCTCAAAGCGGCTTCAAATTCGCCCAAAGAAGCTTCAAATTCGCTCAAAGAAGCTTCATATGCACCCAAAAAAAAAAAAAAAAAAAAAAAAAAAAAAAAAAAAAAAAAGCTTCAAATTCGCGTCTGGAAAAATTTGATGTAAACATCGATGAAGAACGGAGGCAGGAAAACTGCTAAACTGATAAATTAAACAATATAGTTTAAGGGGAAAGGAATAATGCCAAAGCTTCTAACTTAACACATTACAGTAGATGATCTGTAAGTAATCACACATTAAGAGAAATCAGGTCAACGTGAAATAAATTGTATTTTTTTTCACTCTTCAGATTTTGGGTTACTCAAATTGTCGCATATAGCTCACCTATTAGTTTTCTTTCTGACTATGACTTAAAGTAGATAAACTGCTTGTAAAGAAGAATATAAAAATAAAAGTTATAAAGTGAATAAACTGCTTGAAAAGAATATAAAATTAATATAAGTATAAGGTAAATAAACTGCTTGAAAAGAATAATATAAAAATTATATAAATTATAAGGTAAATAAACTGCTTGAAAAGAATATACAAATAATATAAGTTATAAGGTAAATAAACTGCTTGTGAAGAAGAATATAAAAATAATATAAGTTATAAGGTAAATAAACTACTTTAAAAAAAGAATATAAAAAAAAATATAAGTTATAAGGTAAATAAACTGCTTTTAAAGAATATAAAATAAGTCATAGGTCAATAAACTGCTTGAAAAGAATTTAAAAATAATAAGAAAACTAAGAGGCCATAGAAACAGCTAAAAAAAAAAAAAAAAAAAAAAAAAAAAAGACTCGGAAGTCAATGGATATAAAAAATAAAAAGGACCAATAAAACGAAAAAATGAAAATAAAAAAAAGTATTGGTTGTGGTCAAAATGTTAGGATTCTGAAGGAAGAGAAATATTTTAGAAACAGAGAAATCAAATGCAAAAAAAAAGTCCGCACTATGGGGAATAAAACAATAAAAAAAAAAGGCGGAAGAAAAGAAATAAAATCAGTATGGACTTCGTCGATCACAACCTGAAACAAAAGATTGCTCCGTGACAAGAGTGTAATTTTCCAAGACCAAAAAACTGAGTATATTATATATATATATATATATATATATATATATATATATATATATATATATATATATATATATATATATATATAAATTACATTAAAGCTAAAGTTGTTAAAGATTTCATAGTTCATATAAGAAATATTTATTTCAATGTTACTGTTCTTAAAATATTTCATTTTTCCTTGTTTCCTTTCCTCACTGGGCTATTTTCCCTATTGGGGCCCCTAGGATAATAGCATCCTGCTTTTCCAGCTAGGGTTGTAGCTTAGCAAGTAGTAGTAATAATATATATATATATATATATATATATATATATATATATATATATATATATATATATATATATTGAGTACATACTGTATATATTTCGCTATCACTTGTTACTAGTCCACAGCAGAACAAAGGCCTCAGACGTGTCTTTCCACTTTATAGTCTTTCTATGCCAGTCCACACATGCAAATTTTTTAGTTTGAAACGTAAATAGAAATCCAAATGGACATCTATTGATTGTGAAAAAAATGAATAAGCCCATATTATTGGCCTAACGAAAAATTATTACATATAAAGTTTATATTCTGCTTTCTCTGTAAGCCTACAAATGAGGGTTTACAACCCCAAAGACCCACCTTCAGAGATGCTGATATCTCCTCTACAGATAGTCAGAGATTGAACGGTGATCTCAAATGACCTTATCGTGAAACTATGTTGATCTCAAAAGACCTTATGGTGAAACTGAAGTAATTTCAAAGCACATTATAGTGAGACTACGTTGTTCCCAAAAGGCCATGTAATGAAACTAACAATTTAAAATGACCATATAATGAAACTATGTTGAACACAAAAGACCTTATAATGAAATAAGTTGATCTCAAAAGACCTTATGGTGAAACTAAATTCATTTCATAGTATATTATAGTGAAACTACGTTGTTCCCAAAAGACCTTGTAATGAAACTAACTTCATTTAAAATGACCAAATAATGAAACTAAGTTGATCTAAAAAGACCTTATAATGAAACTAAGTTGATCTCAAAAGACTTTATAGTGACACTAAGTTAATCTCAAAAGACCTTATAGTGAAACTAAGTTGATCTCAAAAGACCTTATAGTGAAACTAAGTTGATCTCAAATGACCTTATAATGAAACTATGTTGATCTCAAACGACTTTATAGTGAAACTAAGTTGATCTCAAAAGACTTTATAGTGAAACTAAGTTAATCTCAAATGACTTTATAGTGAAACTAAGTTGATCTCAAAAGACTTTATAGTGAAAATAGTTGACCTCAAAAGACCTTACAGTGAAACTAAGTTGATCTCAAATGACCTTATAATGAAACTATGTTGATCTCAAACGACTTTATAGTGAAACTAAGTTGATTTCAAAAGACCTTATAGTGAAACCAAGTTGACCTCCTAAGATTATTATTATTTCATTTTAAAATATTACCCCTTTTTATACCTAAACTCAAATCATATATAATATATACATCATCTGCTAAACAACCAGTTTCTTAGTATCCACACACACACACACACACACACACACACATATATATATATATATATATATATATATATATAATATATATATATATGTATATATATTATATATATATATATATATATATATATATATATATATATATATATATAGATATGCTGTGTATATATACATATATATATATATATATATATATATATATATATATATATATATATATATATATATATATATGTATGTATATCTATGCATACGAATATATCTATACTGTACACATACATATACTGTATATACACTTTTTGCTTAGAGAGATAACATCAATATGCAAGAGATACAAAGCCACGACTCGCCAAGTTTCCTCTTTGTTCACCGGAAAACCCCCAAGTGCACAAAGGCAGCCAAAAACGATTACGGGGGAAACTTTAAAATTTGAATCTTAATTTGAATTCAGCTTCGATCCCACCAAAACCCAGAGCAGATCGGGGAGCCCCAGACAATTCGCACTTGATCAAAAGTGTGTATTGGACGATGCTCGTGGGACCTCGCTTGATGACTGCGGGGACACCCTCACACAACCTCACCCACAACCCCACACACGCCCACCCACCCCTAGCCCATCCCACACCTCTTCACACCCAAAACCTTCGCACATTACATTCCCCACTGAACTTCGCTCAACGCAAGACTTTTCTTCCACCCCCCCCCCACTCCCCCCCCTACGAAAAAAAAACATTCATGGCCAACTTCCTAGAGAGAGAGAGAGAGAGAGAGAGAGAGAGAGAGAGAGAGAGAGAGAGAGAGAGAGAGAGAGAGAGAGAGGACGATTTTTGCCCATCCGGACGTGTTCTTTTCCCCCAAAACCTCGTCCTTTTGACCCCTCCAGTAAATGTTGATTTAGTGGTGATTTCTCACGCGGTGAATTTCGACCAATTTCGGAAGAGACTGGTCAGCCGGAGGGGGTAGGGGGGGGGGGGGGAGGGGGAAGGGGGGAATGATAGGTGAGCACGCGAAGCTTTTCGAAACAAAACGATACGGAGAGAGAGAGAGAGAGAGAGAGAGAGAGAGAGAGAGAGAGAGAGAGAGACTTGAAACTGTATGTGGCACAGGAGACGGCCCCTGGAAGTGAGAAGTATTGTGAAGAACTGACCCCCCCCTCAACTTTATTATATATCATGCGTACTGTGATAAAGCTAGTGGACGCAAGGTATCAGGGGAATAAAGAAATATGGAGAGAAGGGGGGGGAGAGAGAGTAAGGGAGGGGGGGAGAGGTGGGAAAAAAGAAAGAATCGTTGTTCGGGGAACAAATCCAACAGGAACAACATAAAACGAACGATAAAACTTTCTTACAATGCCGGGTAAAACTTGTCGCATTTTATCACTACAAGTGAACATATCTTTTATGCAAGCGAAATATAAAAATGGGGCTGAACATATATATATATTTTTCTGTGTATTGTTTCAAAATAAGTATATTTTCGATTAAAATGTTTTTAGGTTTTGTAAATCAAAACTGATTAAAATAAAAAATAAACTACTTTTATGAGCAAAATATAAAAATGGGGCTGAACATATATATATTTTTCTGTGTATTGTTTCAAAATCATTATATTTTCGATTAAAATGTGAATAAGTTTTGTAAATTAATACAGATTAAAATACAGAATGAACTACTTTTATGAGTAAGATATAAAAATGGGGCTGAACATATATATATTTTTCTGTGTATTATTTCAAAATTATTATATTTTCGATTAAAATGTTTTTAGGTTTTGTAAATTAAAAAAGATTAAAATACAGAATATACTTCTTATATGCGAGAGAAATATAAAAATGGGGCTGAACATATATATATTTTTCTCTGTGTACTGAGTTTCAAAATTATTATATTTTCGATTAAAATGTGTATAAGTTTTGTAAATTAACACAGATTAAAATACAGAATAAACTACTTTTATGAGTAAGATATAAAAATGTGGCTGAACATATATATATTTTTCTCAGTGTATTGTTTCAAAATTAGTATATTTTCGATTAAAATGTGTATAAGTTTTGTAAATTAACAGATTAAAATACAGAATAAACTACTTTTATGTGAGCAAAATATAAAAATGGGGCTGAACATATAAATATTTTCCTATGCGTATTACGTTTTAAAATTAGTATATTTTCGATAAAATATTATAGGTTTTGTAAAATAACTTGTAAGGTAACAAAGATTAAAAATGCAGCATAAACTACTTTTATGAGTAAAACATAAAAATGGGCAGACCATATATATATATTTCCCAGTGTGTTTCAAAATTAGTATATTTTAGATTAAAATGAGTATAGGTTTTGTAAATTAATAAAGATTAAAATTCAGCATAAACTACTTTGAGTAAAATAAAAATTTGGCGAAATATATATACATATTTTGTGTGTATCAAGTTTCAAATTTAGTATATTTTTTATTAAAATGTGTATAAGTTTTGTAAATTAAAGATTAAAATACAAAGCAAATTGTTAATTAAAAAATAATTATTAAATTGGTTGCTAAATTAATTGCTCCTACTGCTAAGGAACAGTAAATATAATTAAATTGTCTTATCTAATCAACCTTTGAAGATGGTTTTCATTTCAAAATAATTACTAAGATATAAAAGAACACCGAAATATCCAGCAGATTTTGTAGATTTCAGAAGAATTTTGGGCGTTAAATGGCAGGACAGGATTAGAAATGAAACTATAAGAGAGATTACTCGAGTGCCATATGTGGATGAGATCATGATGAGGGGTAGGTGAAGATGGTTT
>NC_090752.1:17962676-17967676 GCF_036898095.1 Palaemon carinicauda
TAAGGCCTAAATCGTCGCTGTAAGAAATGCTTTCGCTTGGAGATCATAAACCCCTCCCTCCCCCTCCCCCCAACATTGTGTTAAGAAGGTGGGGAGTAGGGGAGGGGGGGGGGGTTGTACGTAGGGGAGGGGTGAAGGGCATTCACACTCTCCGTCATCCTTTATTAGTGAATGTCAGTTTCAACAAAAGACGAAAAAAAGAAAATCTACATAATAAAAGATCTCGCTCTAGTAAGAAGGGACGAAATTGTACGTGCTGTACATTTCTTGTTACTAGGCATGTGCACGTACTGGTACACACAAAAGCACACATACATACACACACACACACACACATATATATATATATATATATATATATATATATATATATATATATATATATATATATATATATATATATACATATCTTGCCAGGAACAAGGTCATAGAGTACTACGAGTGAAGATCAAGAAAAAGTTAGTTTGCATCTAAATTAACACTTTGGTAACTTTCTACTTCCTTTTTTCTAAAGTATTCCATATTCTCGTACAATTTTCTTGAATTTTTAGTTTGAAAATTGACCTTATCCGCCTAAATAATAAGTCCGTTTTCTAATCATTTTACGTAAAATTTCACATGTGTGAAATCATGAAGGTATTATTGAATTTTCAGTTTGTATATAAGCCTTATGTACTTAAATATTAGGTCAACTTTTTAATGCTTCTATCTAAAAATTAATGTGTGAAATCAATAAAGGCATTTTAGAATTTTCAGTTTGAATACGAGCCTTATCTAACTAAATATTAGGGCAGCTTTCTAATGCTTTCATCTAAAATTTTACGTGTGTGAAATCAATAAAGGCAATCTTGAATTTTCAGTCAAATACAAGCATTATCTACCTAATTATTAGGTCAGCTATCTAATGCTTTCATTTAAAATTTCACGTGTCAACTCATAAAAGCATACATGAAAATATTGCAAATGATCTCTATTAGATTTTTCAAGCAACTGAACGAAACACTTAAACGTATCATATTTCATTCATTTTTCACATTCAACTATTATGTGGATTTCCTCCTTTCATTCTTCTCTCTTTCACTCCCACCATTTATTCAAACGTTCTATCATCATTTTCCATTATTCCCTTCACTAATTCTTCCTTTTTATCCAGAAAATTCTTCGCAAGGGCTTTTATGTTTCAATTTACCTTTCCATTCCTAATTCGCTTTTTCTCTCGCCCATCTACCAGCCACGCTATTCCCGCTGCACGCAAGTCTTGCGTGTTGCGTGTGCTCTTGCGTGTTGCGTGTGCTCGCCCTCAGACGGTTTCTCTGGTTTAACGATTAAATCGTGAGTTTTTTAATTGTTCTTTCCAACACGGCGAATGATCAGTTGCAATTTCCAATCCACGAAGCAAAATTCCAATCATTCAAATAAATATGAAAATACCTTGATCTATCTTTTGATGTTTTACTTTTACTTATGACTTGTACCAATATGCTGCGCATATGTTGTTTACATACGTTTATGTAAATGTTGGTTTGTAAGAATGGTATATGGATGAGAGAGAGAGAGAGAGAGAGAGAGAGAGAGAGAGAGAGAGAGAGAGAGAGAGAGAGAGAGAGAGAGAGAGTAAAACTTAATTGAACCAGTACCCCTTTTAATGTACTGCTGTTTTCATCTTTGTATACGTTTATGTAAATGTTGGTTTATAAGAATGATATATGGATGAGAGAGAGAGAGAGAGAGAGAGAGAGGAGAGAGAGGAGAGAGAGGAGAGAGAGAGAGTAAAACTTACTTGAACCAGTAACCCTTTTAATGTACTGCTGTTTTCATCTTTGTATATGTTTATGTAAACGTTGGTTTGTAAGAATGGTATATGGAAAAGAGAGAGAGAAAGAGAGAGAGAGAGAGAGAGAGAGTAAAACTTACTTGTACCAATACCCCCTTTTTCATGCGCTGCGCATATGTTTTCCACTTTGTATACGTTTATGTAAATGTTGGTTTGTAAGAATGATATATGGATGTGTGTGTGTGAGAGAGAGAGAGAGAGAGAGAGAGAGAGAGAGGGAGAGAGAGGAGGAGGAGGAGAGAGAGAGAGAGAGAGAGAGAGTTAAACTTACTTATGATAATACCCCCCTTTCATGTACTGTGCATATGTTGTTTTCATTTTTGTATACGTTTATGTAAATGTTGCTTTGAGGAGAGAGAGAGAGAGAGGAGAGAGAGAGAGAGAGAGAGAGGAGAGAGAGAGAGAGAGAAATAAAACATGCTAATGGGCACAAAGACACGACGAAATTAAAGTCGATATTTAGCGTGTTTGCTTATAAGCTAACCTCTACCGTTGTTTGTCAGCGTTTGTTCTGGAGGACTGCATGTTTGTGCGTGTTAACAGCGGGGAAAAAAAGAGGGGGGGAAAGGGGAAGAGAGGGGGGGAGATTAAGAAGAAAGAAAGGTAGAATAAAAGGGGAGGTGGCAGAGAAAGAAGGTGCTAACGCTTGAGAGGGTGGTGGAGGAGGGTGGAGGAGGAAGGGAGGAGGATGGGAGGAGACTTGGAGGGGAAAGCAAGAAGGAAAGCTCGTTGTGACAAAACCATGTTGTTCCAGGCTGTGAATTTTTCACTGGGCTGTCGAGAGTTTCTTAGCCCCCTTGAAAGGAGGCCGGTTTTAAACAGCCTTGGCTGTCGTCACAGCAGCATTCGACCTTCAAAGACAGGTCGTTTCAAATACTTTCTTTTTTTTTCTAGCTTCTACGAAACGCTCTGAAGCATTCGAGAACATTAAAAATCAATTGGACAAAAGAGTTCATTTTTTTTCCTTCTCTTTTCGTACTTTGCAAACGGCCAGTAATTAACGCATCTTTCCCATGTTCAATAATGTAGTGAGAAAAAAAAAAAAAAAAAAAAAAAAAATTCTTGAAGAAAAAATATCATGGAATGTTAGATGACTTACAAGGCGAAGCATAATTTTTGCAACAATTCTTCAAAGATAAGTTGACTTCAGGATAACAGTAGGAGTAGCAATCATCAGTATTTCCTTAAGATAATAATAATAATAATAATCAGCATTACTTTAAAACAACAACAATAATAATAATAAATAATAATAATAAATAATAATAATAACTCAGCATTACTTTAAAATAATAATAATAATAATATAATAATAATAACCATCATCATCATCATCATTACCTTTAAAATAATAATAATAATAATAATAATAATAATAATAATAATAATAATATAATAACATTGAAGCAATGTTTGACAGTTACTTAGGACGTAAGTAAAAACTCCATCTTGAGATTGACAACAAAGTATCTTAAACTATTAAAATACATCCTTATCTACATTCTTCTTGGCTAGAGGGGGGGGACCTCAATCTATGAACGCTTTTAATTTTAATAATTAATAATAATAATAATAATAATAATAATAATAATAATAATAATAATATTAGGTACAAATTTTAAACCGATCCCTTTACAATTAAGTAAATAATCAAGCACTATTCTAGTTCAGTCGCAATTAAATAAATGAAAACAAAGGTCAAAAAAAGCAAAATATGACCCTTAAAGAAGAACAAAAATATAATCAAAAAATAAAAATAGGACAGAATGTCATTCAAACATACGTGAATGTCAAGTTAAACCTATGTATAAAGAATAAGTCATAAAAAAAAGAAGAAAAAAAAAGAGAGAGAGAGAATAGAACAGGCTTTCTGTTAGCCTACATTATTAAAGTCGCTCTTAAAATTTTGTAATGCTGACGGATTTGTCCTAAAAGGGTAAGCATCTAAAAATCATGAAGCCGGAACGTCGACATCATTATTATCCAAATACAGCGTGCCCGGTTCATCCGCGCACCAACGCCAGCAACATCAGGAGTGACAGATTTGAAACTCTAAATAAGTGGGGGTAATGGACCCGTATTTTTAGGGTAATCAAGATGTTCTGAAATTGTACAGGCAAAACAAGCTCAACCCTCACACTGAAAAACCAGAGCAAACAAAGTGATTACTAAATAATATCTATTAATATTGTTACATTGAATATTCTGCACTGATGATGGTTCATTTTGATATCCATTAAAGTGGAAAAGTTTGCATTTGTTTTGGATCGTTAACTATAAGCAGGTAAATAGCGGGGCTAAATGATCCATACAGTTCATCAGGTGGCTGCAAAAAAACATCCGATGTTACCGGGGTATATGTTCAATGGGGTAATTGATTAGTTGAAAATAACATTTTGGGGTAATCATTTAAAAAAGGTTGGGAAACCACTGCTCTAAATCCAGAGGGGGGTGAAAACACTGCTCTAAATCCAGAGGGGGGTTGAAACACTGCTCTAAATCCAGAGGGGGGGTGAAACACTGCTCTAAATCCAGAGGGGGGTGAAACACTGCTCTAAATCCAGAGGGGGGTGAAACACTGCTCTAAATCCAGAGGGGGGTGAAACACTGCTCTAAATCCAGAGGGGGGTGAAACACTGCTCTAAATCCAGAGGGGGGTGAAACACTGCTCTAAATCCAGAGGGGGGGTGAAACACTGCTCTAAATCCAGAGGGGGGGTGAAACACTGCTCTAAATCCAGAGGGGGGTGAAACACTGCTCTAAATCCAGAGGGGGGTGAAACACTGCTCTAAATCCAGAGGGGGGTGTGAAACACTGCTCTAAATCCAGAGGGGGGGGTGAAAACACTGCTCTAAATCCAGAGGGGGGGTGAAACACTGCTCTAAATCCAGAGGGGGGTGTGAAACACTGCTCTAAATCCAGAGGGGGGTGATGAACACTGCTCTAAATCCAGAGGGGGGTGAAACACTGCTCTAAATCCAGAGGGGGGTGAAACACTGCTCTAAATCCAGAGGGGGGTGAAACACTGCTCTAAATCCAGAGGGGGGGGTGAAACACTGCTCTAAATCCAGAGGGGGGGTGTGAAACACTGCTCTAAATCCAGAGGGGGGGTGAAACACTGCTCTAAATCCAGAGGGGGGTGTGATGAAACACTGCTCTAAATCCA
>NC_090752.1:17977740-17995240 GCF_036898095.1 Palaemon carinicauda
TCTCCACTTATTTTTCCTGAGGTTCATAATTATCTCTCCACTTATTTTTCCTAAGGTTCATAATTATCTCTCCACTTATTTTTCAGGAGGTTCATAATTATCTATCCACTTATTTTTCCTAAATATTTCCTAAGATTCATAATTATATCAACACTTATTTTTCCTAAATATTTCCTAAGATTCATAATTATATCAACACTTATTTTTCCTAAGGTTCATAATTATATTCCCTTATTTTTCCCAAGGTTTATAATTATATCCCCTTATTTTTCCTAAGGTTCATAATTACATCTGCAGTTATTTTTCCTAAGGTTCATAATTATCTCTCCACTTATTTTTCCTAAGGTTCATAATTATCTCCTAACTAGAACTCATTTAACCAGACGGAGATAAAGCGATTAAAGGGAAAAAGAATGAACTGGAATCTGCCCTGGAATGAGAGAGGCTCTCTTCCTTAAAGACCAAGATTAAGGAATCTGCGTCAAAGGGAACGTCGGTTTTAATTCCAGAGCCTCAGAATTCCGGTTTATGCGAAGGATACGTCTTTACATATCCACTCCCATCTTGTAAAAATGGTATTGGTTAAACTGAAAGGATTCCATGGAATGTCTGAAAATGGAACCAATAAAAAAAATAAAAAAGAACTTTTAATCGGTGTTATTAGTGCCTTGTTAAAACTCACATAATTTGTTAGGTAAATGGTTTATCATCTAATATACTATATATATATATATATATATATATATATATATATATATATATATATATATATGTATGTATATATATATATATATATATATATATATATATATATATATTATATATATATATATATATATACACATATATATTTATGGAGTAATCAATACTATCGTGCTCAAATCAAATAAAAATGAATTTCTACCTCATACCGAGATCGAGCCCTAGACCATTCAAATGAAAGGCCAGGTCACACACACACACACACACACATATATATATATATATATATATATATATATATATATATATACAGTATATATATACATAAATATATATATACATACATACATGATATATTTGTATATAAAATATAAGAATAAACATATAAATACTATATATATATATATACATATATACATATATACATATATACATACACACACACACACACACACATATATATATATATATATATATATATATATATATATATATATATATACATATATAACAATAAACCAAGTAACTTTATACAGCCTCGTCGAATATGTTCATACAATTTAGGGGATTACATTATCAATTCTGAAAATAGTGCTCGTAAGAGCGTTAGTAATACGACGGAAGTGCACGAGTAAAAACAGAAATGAATTACCAAGAATTAATCAAATCCCAAGGAAATAATTCCCAGAATTATTTATACAAAACTAGAGTTTAATAACCTTTCCCAAAAAGTACTGAAAGAATAACGTCCTCAAAACACTAAAATTTAGAAGTTGTTGTGGCCTGATTGGTAACAACTCTGCCTGGTGTTTGCCAGACGGGGGTTCGAGTCCCGCTCAGACTCGTTAGTGCCTTTAGTGTCTGTAACCTTACCATCCTTGTGAGCTAAGGTTGGTGGGTTTGGGGGAGCCTATAGGTCTATCTGTTGAGTTATCAGCAGCCATTGCCTGGCCCTCCCTGGTCCTAACTTGGGTGGAGAGGGGGCTTGGGCGCTGATCATATAATATGTGGTCAGTCTCTAGGGCATTGTTCTGCTTGCTAGGGCAATGTCAATGTCCCTTGCCTCTGCCATTCATGAGCGGCCTTTAAACCTTTAAAATAAGCAATAAAAACATTCTTGTATTCGTCAAAACATATTCATGTCTTCGTATAAAGTAAGGAGCCTCTAGCCTGTCACATGTAGCACCCGTCAAGCCATCTCTTCGTACATTTACTTACTGAAATTCTGTAACTTTAACTGGCATTACCCAAGTTATATTTTAGAATTTAGGGACTTGAGTATCACTATGATCAGCCAAGCTGTACTAGTCAAGGCTTACCCATAACAGGTTGGTTTGTTGTGAGCGAATACACGAAAATCTCCAACCATCACCAATCCGCAGTGGTGATGAAAACTGGCCAAACCCCAGACACGAATTGACAAGCCTGAGGACTTTGTCCTGCAGTGGACTAAAAACGGCTGCATTTGTTGTTGTTGTATATTTCTCATAACTTCTTATGTGTATGGCCTTACATTTAACCACTATTTCTACTATTTTCTATTCTAAAAATTGGTCTTTCAGTAACATATACATACACATGCACACACACACACACACACACACACATATATATATATATATATATATATATATATATATATATATATATATATATATATATATATATAATATGAAGACATTACGAGAGAATGGTAGTAGTAATTACAATGTACGTAAAACTGAAGCAATTTAACATTAAATTACTAACATTTACCGATAAACAACTAATACAATAACACTGAAAAACACACCTGAAATTCAGAAAAGATATGTCGTCAAAACCTTCTCAGAAAACAACTACACCTACATCTACATCAACACCTCCGACGACCCCCCCCCCCCCCCGGGAATTACAACACAAAGTGTCATCCTCAGCATGAATAAGTGGTGAAGAGAGAGAGAGAGAGAGAGAGAGAGAGAGAGAGAGAGAGAGAGAGAGAGAGAGCAAGGACATTCATGGGGTGGCAGATGGACAAAAGGGTGCATATAATTTCCCTTTCATTATGGCGATGCTTTTATCGTGTAAAAAGCCTATGCATACGTGTGTACTTGACAACACAATCAAACGGAAGAAGGAACTATGTATTATCATATGTTACAAATAAATACAGTATACAGTATATATGAATAGATAACCTGATATGAGGAATACATGTGTGTTCTCTTTCTCTCTAATATATATATTGTGTGTATGTATATGTATATGTACAGTATACATACATATATATATATATATATATATATATATATATATATATATATATATACACACACACACACACACACACATATATATATATATATATATATATATATATATATATATATATATATATATATATATATATATATCTTCTGATACTAATCCACTGCAGAACAAAGGACTCACACATGTCCTTCCACTTGCATCTGTTTATGGTTTTTAAATGCCAGTCAACAGCCAAAAACTTTTAGTACGCCAATCCATATATATATATATATATGTATATATATATAAATGTGTATATATATATATATATATATATATATATATATATATATGTATATATATATATATATATATTTATTTATATATATATATATATATATATATATATATATATATATATATACATTTCCAGAAAGATAGATATATAGATATATATATATATATATATATATATATATATATATATATATATATATATATATATATATATATATCTTTCTGTATTGGGAGACTTTACTGTGAGGAAAGTGTTTGTGTATCTCAATGATCAGCACAGCTAAACTAGTCAGGGCTACCCCCCCTACGAGGTTGGTTTGCTGTGAGCGATCAGAATAAAGTCTCCACGATCACCAATCCACTATGGCTAGAACGGGGATAAAATCTGGCCAAACCCAAGACATGAATAATGACATGTCCGAGGCCTTTGTCCTGCAGTGGACTAGAAACAGCTACATTTTTTGTTGTTGTATAAATACATATGTTAGTCAGGTAATATAATATATATCAACTGCTACCGCAAAGATAGTGAGCAGTAGGACTACGGTATACATACAGAGTTCTGATCAGGGAAGCACCAGTGGCTAAGGATTCAAATACATCGTGTACCTAAGCTGAGGAGCGTCTATTTTATAGTTTGTGAACTACCCTGGTTTAAATAAATGCCCTCTAATAAAGCGAACAAGCTTCTCTCCTTCGAGGCTAACGGCAATCACATACGGCAAGCAAATTATTTACTGAGGACTGCTTCAACGGAAGTAGTGTGTGCAAGAATTAGTGTGAGTGTGTGTTAACTTTAAGTTGTATCGCTAGAGGAAAGGGTAAAGCTTGTAGTGTCAGATGACTCTCAAGTTTGGGTAAAAAAGAAAATTTCAAATCATTTGTTCAAGGCTTGTTGGGTAAACTGACTGTGGCAGGAGTTGAATTTGTGTTGTTAAGTGCCTATGCTCCTTAAATAGAAAAAAAAATAGGAGTGGAAAGAGTATTTAGCTAGAGTCTGAAGCAGCGCGTAGCTGAATTTACAGATGATGAAAGTGTGGTTGTGCTAGGAGATATTAATGCAAAAGTAGGTAAGTAGTTAGGTATGGTGTTAGTGGAGCTAATAGAAAAGAGAATAGGAGTGGAAAGAGTATTTTTAATAGATTCTGAAGAAGAGCGTAGCTGAATTTAGAGATCATGAAAGTGTGGTTATGCTAGGAGATATTAATGCAAAAGTAGGTAAGTAGTTAGGTATGGTGTTCCTGGAGCAAATAGAAAAGAAATCGGAGTGGAAAGAGTATATTTGGTAGTCTGAAGCAGCGCGTAGCTAACTTTAGAGATCATGAAAGTGTGGCTATGCTAGGAGATATTAATGCAAAAGTAGGTAAGTAGTCGTTAGGTATGGTACTCCAGCAACAAATAAAAATGGAGGATGGCTAGTATAGGGAGACTTAATTGCGAGAAATCTATGGCTTCCTAAAAAGAACACACAATGTATACCTTGAAAAGAGGAAATGGTGAGGAAAAGTGTTTCCTATATTATACATTAGTACTGAGTAGATGTAAAAGCTAGTTATAGATGTAGCGCTAAGAAGACTAAAGGCTGGAGATACATTTGATCATTATTAAGGTGAAAACAAAGTTAAGGTAGATAGTATCTGCAGGAGTAATGATGGAAATATAAATTGGAAAACTGTTAAAATATATAATGAGAAAATGGAGAAACTGTGAAATTGGTGATTCATTTACATTTCAGCAGTTGGAGAATGAATGTGGCAGTAGTGATATTTTTTCTATGAAATGAGACTACATATGTTAGTACATGTGTAACAGCAACTAAATATATTGATAAAAATTAAGTTTCAGACGGACATATAATAATAATGAAGCCTTAAAGAACATTACTCTCTCTCTCTCTCCCCCCCTCTCTCTCTCTCTCTCTCTCTCTCTCTCTCTCTCTCTCTCTTTCTCTCTCTCTCACCCTTCCAGCTTCCATTCCAGTTAGAATATCTGAGCGTATTCCAGTCCCAGCAAACCTTATTTCAATTTTTAATCATGCTCACATAGGCGGGAGGCCTCGGAGATAAAATCAGTGATATAATTTGCATTCAAGCTGGACGCGTGAGAGAGAGAGAGAGAGAGAGAGAGAGAGAGAGAGAGAGAGAGAGAGAGAGAGAGAGAGAGAGAGCCTGTGACGTCCGCATCCCTCCCTTGGCTTGCAATGCGATGTAGCACCCGCTAAACCCTGAGTCACACATTCACGCGCAAACCGATGATTTAATCATGAAAATGTTCTCGCCGGAAATGGATATCCAAAACAACGATGCCACCGCTCTATCTACATTGAGAGAGAGAGAGAGAGAGAGAGAGAGAGAGAGAGAGAGAGAGAGAGAGAGAGAGAGAGAGAGAGAGAGAGAGAGAGAGAGAATGTTCATTATAAAATGTTATACCCTATAAGTTGATGACACCTCTACTGTATATAAGCACGAGAGAGAGAGAGAGAGAGAGAGAGAGAGAGAGAGAGAGAGAGAGAGAGAGAGAGAGAGAGAGAGAGACGTTCGTTATAAAATTTTATTCCGTAGACATTAATGGCACCTCTAATGTATATAAGCATGTTATATGCGCAGGAGAGAGAGAGAGAGAGAGAGAGAGAGAGAGAGAGAGAGAGAGAGAGAGAGAGAGAGAGAGAGAGAGAGAGAGAGAGAGAGAGAGATGTTCATTGTAAAATTTCATACTGAAGAAATTAATGTCACCTCTACTATATATAAGCATGTGCGTATCTTATATGAGAGAGAGAGAGAGAGAGAGAGAGAGAGAGAGAGAGAGAGAGAGAGAGAGAGAGAGAGAGAGAGAGAAACCAACATGTACGTAAGACAACAAAGATACCAGTAACCATTATATATTCCGGGTTTGATTGAAAGAGCGAGAAAAAAAATGTTAGGGAAAATAGAACATTATATTGTAAGGCACAACTAATAATAACTTATAATAAAATAAAAGTTCACCGAAAGACATTAAAAAAAAAAATGAAAAACTCAATTCCTATTAAAATCGAACTTTCAAAATCACCGGACGAAAATGTTCCAGCCTCTCATTCCGAGATGAAATCATAGACAAAATAGAAACCAGTCCAAAATACTTTCTATTACCAATACCCATTTTGCAGTTTTCGCTTCTTTTTTTTTTTTTTTTCTTTGTGAAGCCTTTTAACCATTACCCGTTTGAACTTCCGCTCCGCTAGACTCACCTATGATACCCAGGGTGTGGGGGCCCCCGATCTCCCCCCTCCCCACCCTCCCCCCTCTCTCCATTGCAACCTAACACTATATCCCGCCTGAAAAAAAAATTACATATATCATGAATAAAATAACCAGCGTCCAGAATTTAGAATAATGTATCAAAGGCCGTTCTTAAAACAATTTCCAATACTATTCCCAATCATACTTTCTTTATATGAAAATATATAAACACAAAATGAATAATATAAAAAGGAGTAAAAAAGAGAATTGCAGAACTGTGCCAAAATCAACTGCCGTTGCAAATTCTGTTCGAAATTTTCGCACTTTTCGCTGAAAAAAAAAAAAAAAAAAAAAAAAAAAAAAAAAAAAAAAAAAAAAAAAAAAAAAGAGCGATGCTTGTTACGGTGTCATTGCCTTAGTAAACGAATGACAGAAAGAGTGCAACATAAGCAATGTGCAATTTAGGCACATTTCTCGTCGCAATTGTAAACAAATGAGCTTAAATTTGTTACAGATTTCCCGACGCAATTTAGGTTTGATCATTTGCCTCAAAACCCTCGAAAATTACCGTGTTGTTTTTATCTGGGTTTATTGTATACTATTGCTGCGTACATCGGACACCTAGTGCCTTTGCAAGTTTGTCAACATTTATATACGATGGAAGGTGTAATCATTTTATGTCCAACCAAATAATTTTTTTTTTTTAATTCTTTGGAGATTTGGAAAACCTGTAGAAAGATCAAAGTACTTTAAATAAAATTTGTTGGCTTTGGGAGACCTGTAGAAAGATCAAAGTCATTTAAACAGAAATTGTTAAGAGATTTGGAAAAGCAGTAGAAAGGCTATATTACTTTCAATAAAAATTGTTTGGCCATTTGGAAAACCCGTAAAAGGTTCAAAGTACTTTAAATGAAATTTGTTAGATTTGGAAAAACTATAGAAAGATCATACTACTTTAAATAAAAATTGTTTAGCGAGTTGGAAAACCTGTAGAAAGATCCAAGTATTTTAAACAAAAATTGTTAGATTTGGAAAAACTATAGAAAGATTATACTACTTTAAATAAAAATTGTTTAGCTATGTGGAAAACTCGCAGAACGATCAATGTACTTTAAACAAAAATTGATAGGAGATTTGGAAAAGCAGTTTAAAGAGTATACTAATTTAAACATAAATTGATTAGTGATTTGGAAAACCCATAGAAAGATCAAAGTACGTTTACAAAATAGTTGGATTTGGAAAAGAAGTAGAAAAACCATACTACTTCAATTAAAAATTGTTTGGGGATTTGGAAAACCTGTAAAAAGCTCAAAAATTCTTTAAACAAAAAATTGTTAGGAGACTCGGAAAACCTAAAAGGAAAAGCTATCCAGGTAAAAGACAGAAAACATGGAGAAGAACGAAAAAGAAAATCGAATTCTACCTAACTCGAACTCAGTTGGAAAGAGAGCGCAATTGCATGCCAAATAGCCAACCAATGGCAGACTTATCTTTCGAAAAACAATTTACAAAACGTGGAGGTGAACTTCTGTAGACGAAATTATGTCAAACTACCTTTTCAAATAGGATCGAGTCATGTTAATTAAAACAGGAATTGTTATTAAGGTATGAATGAAAAAATATATCTTTCGAAAAAAAATTTACAAAAACGTGGAAGTGAAGATTTGTAGACGAAATTACGTCAAACTATCTTTTCAAATAGTATCAAGTCGTGTTAATTAAAACAGGAACTGTTATTTAGTTATGAATGAGGAAATATATCTTTCGAAAAACAATTTACAAAACGTGGAGGTGAACTTCTGTAGACGAAATTATGTCAAACTATCTTTTCAAATAGGATGGAGTCATGTTAATTAAAAAAAAAGATAAAAACCTTATTTACTTATGGATGAAGAAGTATATCTTTCGAAAAACAATTTACTATACGTGGAGGTGAACTTCTATAGAGGAAATTATATCAAACTATCTTCTCAAATAGGATCGAGTCATGTTAATTAAAAAAAAGAGAAACCTTTATTTACTTATGGATGAAGAAGTATATCTTTCGAAAAACAATTTACTATATGTGGAGGTGAAGTTTTGAGAAGAAAGTATGTCAAACTATCTTTTCAAATAGGATCGGGTCATGTTAATTAAAATAAAGAGGAACCTTTATTTTCTTATGGATGAAGAAGTATATTTTTCGAAAAACAATTTACAAAACGTGGAGGTGAACTTCTGTAGACGAAATTATATCAAACTATCTTTTCAAATAGGATCGAGTCATGTTAATTAAAACATAGAAAATTTTATTTAGTTATGAATGAAGAAATATATCTTTCGAAAAACAATATACAAAACGTGGAGGTGAAGTTTTGTAGACGAAATTATATCAAACTATCTTTTTAAATAGAATCGAGTCATGTTAATTAAAACAAAGAGAGAAGTCTTTATTTACTTATGGATGAAGAAGTATATCTTTCGGAAAACAATTTACAAAACGTGAAGGTGAAGTTTTGTAGACGAAATTATGTTAAATATACGTTTCAAAAAACAATTTACTGTACGTGGAGGTGAACTTCTGTAAACGAAATTATGTCAAACTATCTTTTCAAATAGGATCGAGTCATGTTAATTAAAACATAAGAAATTTTATTTAGTTATGAATGAAGAAGATAATTTTTCTGCAACGTACGTGATATCTTGGTCCAACAATTTAAATCGTATGTAAACAAATCTAAAAATTCTAATTGTGTCAAACTATATTTTCAAATAGGATCGAGTAATGTCAATTAAAACAGAGGAAATTTTATTTAGTTATGAATGAAGAAGTGAATTTTTATGCAACGTACGTGATATTTTGGTCTAACAATTTCAATTGTATGTAACCCACATTTTAAAATTCTAACAGTTTCAACTTGAAAATGGCTTTTCCTTTCCTTCTTATGTATGTATGTATGTATTAATGCATGTATATTTGTTATTAATGCATGTATATTTTTACATATAAATATTTATAACTGTTTTTCATTACAAATCTACTAACTCTCCGTTACAAGTAAACAAAAATAATCTAAAACAGGAGTATATATAACTCTTACATTGATCATGTAAGTAGAAATGTTGATATAGAAACTAAATTGTTTAACCTAAGTGTTTATGATGTATACACACACAGATTCAGTTCTTGTCTCACCGTCGTAGTCCACACACATAAAACACATACAAGACAATATCCAATATCATTCAAATATACATTTGAAACGATCTGCAATAAGTAAAAGACCTTCCACGCTACAATGCACATAAACAGAGAAGTAAGTGAACGCTAATATATACCCCCAAATCGTCATGTCACGCATCACCACTTTCTAAGAGGACACTCCAAAATCAAACTATTGTTCTCTAGTCTTGGGTAGTGCCATACCCTCTGTACCATGGTCTACCACTGTCTTGGGTTAGAGTTCTCCTGCTGGAGGGTACACTTGGGCACACTATTCTATCTAATTTCTCTTCCTCTCGTTTTGTTAAAGTTTTTATAGTTTATAGGAAATATTGATTTTAGCGTTGTTATTGTTCTTAAAATATTCAATTTTTTCCTTGTTTCCTTTCCTCACTGGGTTATTTTCACTGTTGGAGACCCTGGGCGTATAGAATATTTTGCTTTTACAACTAGGGTTGTAGCTTAGCAAGTAATAATAATAATAATAATAATAATAATAATAATGAACAAGATGCACTACTAGCATTCTTTTCTTTCCCCTTTTTATCACTTCTAAAAATAATCAAGCAATTATCAGGAATAACAGAACTGAAGTGAAGCATAATAGCTGTGACTTTTTACCATATTCATTCCTAAAATGATGTTATGTATAAGAAAATAATACCAGAATGTGAAGAAGAAGGAGGAGGAGGAGGAGGACCGTGAGGAAGAAGAGCAACAATAACAACAACAAAAAATTATATATATATACATACATATATATATATTGATATATATATATATATATATATATATATATATAGATAGATAGATAGATAGATAGATAGATTCTGAATCTTGAACCTTTTCATTCTCTCTCTCTCTCTCTCTCTCTCTCTCTCTCTCTCTCTCTCTCTCTCTCTCTCTCTCATGCAGACATAAAAAACTATATCCATAAACAAGTGTAATAAAATCAACAATTTCCTTTTTTTCATACATATACGTTTGCAATTTGGACGTAAACTAAGATACCCCGAACCAACAAGAATAAAAATCTACATCGTCTACTAAAAATCTACATCGTCTAATAAAAATCTACATCGTCTAATAAAAACCTACATCGTCTAGTAAAAATCTACATCGTCTAGTAAAAATCTACATCGTCTAATAAAAAATACATCGTCTAATAAAAATCTACATCGTCAAATAAAAATCTACATCGTCAAATAAAAATCTACATCGTCAAATAAAAATCTACATCGTCTCTGTTTTTTGACTGTCCTTCGACTTAGGGTCACAAGGAACGATAGTGAGTGGGTAGTGACGGTCCCAGGACAATGCAAGAGGTGTTCCTTCCCTGAGAGAGAGAGAGAGAGAGAGAGAGAGAGAGAGAGAGAGACGACCTCAGCGGTGCATCTTTTAATGAGACAATTTCTTTTCATCAGCCCGTGACGTCAAACCGTGACGTCACGAAGGCTGATGAGCTCCAGTAATTCCATCAGCCGGGAGATAACTAACCCTCGGGAACGCAAAACTACGCAACAGTTACCGAAGCGAAATAAGGGAGGGATGGACAAAAAAAAAAAAAAAAAAAAAAAAAAAAAAAAAAAAAAAAAAAAAAACTAACAATGGAAGCAGGGTTGCCAGTTTTTCCAGATGAGAAAAGGCCAACGTTTGATCAAAAGCAGCTTTAAAAGGCCAACCTAATAGTAGAAAAAGGTCGAAAATATAGCATTTAAGGCTAACTAATTTAAAAAAGGCTAAATTTAGGAATCTAGAGCTAAGAAAGGCCACATTTGGAGATTTTTTTTTTTTTTTTGCACGTAAAATGCCAACCTGAAGGGATGGACAACAAGCAAAAAAAAAGACTAACATGGAAGCAGGGTTGCCAGGTTTTCCAGATGAGAAAGAGGCCAACGTTTGATCAAATGCAGCTTTAAAAGACCAAGCTAATAGTAGAAAAAGGTCGAAAATATAGAATTTAAGGCTAACAAATTTCAAAAAGGCCAAATTTAGGTATCTAGCGGGAAAAAAGGCCAAAACTAGAGGTTTTTTGGCACGAAAAAGGCCAACCTGGCAACCCTGCATGGAAGGCCTGGTAACAAGGAAAGGCGTCGATCCATAATTACAGCCACAAATTCGCCATTAATTCGCGATCAAACGCCGCGTCGGTAATCATTTTGATATAAAAATAAGCTTTGACGACTATACTTTGCAATAAGCGCATCTAATCAACATTACATATTCTGTACAAATAAATTTATGGAAATGTAGCAACGAGTGACATCGATAAAATAATAAATATTCGCCAATTTATTGGTAAATTTAGAAACTATAAAGAGAAACTGCTAGCTGTACGAGGTTTTCTTTCCATATAGTTAATATATGACATTTGTTTTGACGATGTTACTGATTTCAGAATGATTTTTCCTTAATTTTATCTCTTCATTTATTTATTTACTTATTTCCTTTCCTCACTGGGCTATTTTTCCCTATTGGAGCCCTTCTGCTCATAGCCTCTTGCTTTTCCAACTAGTGTTTTAGCTTGGATAAGAATAATAATAATAATAATAATAATAATAATAATAATAATAGTGACATCGATAAAATAATAAACATTCTTCAATCTATTAGCAAATTTAGAAACTCTAAAAAGGAACTGCTAACTGTACGAAGGTTTTTCTTTTCATAAAGTTTTAAAGGCCACTCATGAATGGCAGAGGCAAGGGACAATGATATTGCCCTATCATGCTGGACAATACCCTGGAGACTGACCATATGTACATATGGTCAGCACCCAAGCCCCCTCTCCACCCAAGCTAAGACCAAGGAGGGCCAGGCAATAGCTCCTGATGACTCAGCAGATAGAGCTATAGACTCCCACAACTCCCCCCCCCCCCTTATCCTTAGCTCACAAGGATGGTGAGGTTGCAGCTACCAAAAAAACTAAGGAATTTGAGCAGGACTCAAACACCAGTCTGGCGTTCACCATTCAGGGACGTTACCACATCGGCCACCAAAACCAAAAATAAATATTTTTATTTTTCTAATTAAGGAGATAAGTATATTAGGAGATCAGGCGTTTATTTGCCCACTTTTTCTCTTAATATAAATTGCGTAGCTAATCTGCTTCATTACACAAAATAAAAAATAAAACTTATAAAGAATCCGAAAGCAGTCGAGTTACTCTGCACATAAAAATAATAAAGTACCTAAAACCAAAACTCTAATAGCAGTATATTACATCAGGCTTTTATTTGCCCATTCTCTCTCTCTTAATATAAATTGCGTATCTAATCTGCTTCATTACGCAAAATAAAAAATAAAACTTATATAGAATCCGAAAGCAGTCGAGTTACTCTGTACATAAAAATAATAAAGTACATAAAACCAAAACTCTAATAGCAGTATATTACATCAGGCTTTTATTTGCCCATTTTCTCTCTTAATATAAATTGCGTAGCTAATCTGCTTCATTACAAAAAATAAAAAAAATAAAACTTAAAAAGAATCCGAAAGCAGTCGAGTTACTCTGCACATAAAAATAATAAAGTACCTAAAACCAAAACTCTAACAGCATCGCTCAACTGATGTGACAAGAGCTTAACTTGAAGTAAACTCCTCTCTACCCATGATGATTGAAGCTACTAAACTGATAAGAGTCCGAAAGATTTTCCAAGTAAAAAAGCTATTGAAATCGCCGATTTACCACTGAATGAAATCCGGTTCAGCGTTAATCCATCTTCGAACTTTGCATGAGTAAATCTAATTCTAGGATTTCACATGTAGGATTTACAAGCATATACTGTAATACAATAAAAATACAACAACAACAACAACAACAACAACAGCAATAAGTAATACGTATAAAAGCTATGAAGATTAACTAGGGTACCTGAAGCCCTAAATCTTGGAAAAAATTAATTTTAATCTTTCATGAACTTCAGCAGCATTATATATATATACATATATATATATATATATATATATATATATATATATATATATATATATATATATATATACATACATACATACATATATATACATACATACGTACATACATATATATACATATATATATAATGTATATATATACATATATATATATATATATATATATATATATATATATATATATATATATATATATATATGAAAATCACCTATCCCTCCCTATGACATCTTGCCTCAGGTGTATGTAATTATTCTATAAACATTGATTTGGTCAATGTACTTTCAATGTAAAGGGGGTAAAATCAAAATGAAAACTGGTAATAAACAGTAAGAGAAATCTAACCGAAGAAGTGTTATGTTAGGTGAAAATATACCAGTTCATCTCAAATATTTGACATAATTTTAACCTTCGATCATTTCCACACGAAGATCTATAAATATGAAACTTTCGAAGAATAACCACTCAGAAGTTTTAAGAAGTTTCACAGCAAAATTCCACAAACTCCTCACAAACATTTTCTAAATATGAAACTTTCGATGAATAACCGCTAAGAAGTTTTAAGAAGTTTCACAGCAAAATTCCACAAACAACTCACAAACATTTTCTATAATCGATGCAAAAATCTATGGCAAATCATAAGGACGATTCTTTTCCTACACTAGATCTATGTCAATAATATCAAGTTAGGCAATTTCTTTAAAATGTATGCACAAATTATTACGAATATTTGTACAAATATTAGTACGAATTTATCACAATGATCTATATTGCTCAGGAAAAATTTCAATATATTTATCGCAATTATCTATGCTAAATAAAGTGTCAATGTATTTATCGCAAATATCTGTACTAATGAAAAGTGTCAGTATATTTATCGCAAATATCTTTACAACTCCGGAAGTGTTAATATATTTACAGCCATTATCTATACTGCTCAGGAAGTGTTTAGATATTTATTGCAATTATCTATACTACTCAGGAAGTGTTAATATATTCATCGCAATTATCTATACTACTCAGGAAGTGTTAATATATTCATCGCAATTATCTATACTACTCAGGAAGTGTTAATATATTCATCGCTATTATCTATACTACTCAGGAAGTGTTAATATATTTATTGCAATTATCTATACTACTCAAGAAGTGTCAGTATATTTATCGCAATTATCTATACTACTCAGGTAGTGTTAATATATTCATCGCAATTATCTATACTACTCAGGAAGTGTTAATATGTTCATCGCAATTATCTATACTATTCAGGAAGTGTTAATATATTTATTACAATTATCTATACTACTCAGGAAGTGTTAATATATTCATCGCAATTATCTATACTACTCAGGAAGTGTTAATATATTCATCGCTATTATCTATACTACTCAAGAAGTGTTAGTATATTTATCGCAATTACCTATATTATTCAGGAAAAGTGCCAATACATTTATCACAATTATCTATACAACTCAGGAAAAGTGTCAATACATTTATAGTAATTATCTATATAACTCAGGAAAATTGTCAATATATTCATCGCAATTATCTATACTACTCAGGAGTGTCAATATATTTATCGCAATTATCTACACTACTCAGGAAAAGTGTCAGTATATATATCGCAATTATCTATACTAAAATGAAATTGAACAACGACCTTAAATTCTTTTCCATATCGATGGATGCGTAGAAAATAAGACAAATTAAGCAACCAAAATGTCTATTGCCTACTACATTGGCTTCTTACAATGACTTAACCTATATGTAATATACAAGATAAAACGGGGGACAATATAATTTTAAAAAGCATATATGAAAAGAATTAAATCCTTTGCAATGCCAAAAACATCCTATGCTTTTGCCATCGGCGACAGTAGTTGCATATCGCGATTGTAGAACAATACTATCTCTTTATCTTTACAATATCAAATTTTCAAATAAAATATATTAAAGAAAAAAGTAATCAAAACGCTACAAATTCGTCCTCCGAATTCTGAAACTACTTCATAAACAACTGTGGTAACGTCCCTGACTGGTGAACGCCAGACTGGGAAACCAGTCCCGCTCAAACTCGTTAGTTTTTTGGTCACTGCAACCTCACTATCCTTGAGAGCTAAAGATGGGGGGCTTGGGGGAACCTATAGGTCTATCTGCTGAGTCATCAGCAGCCATTGCCTGGCCCTCCTTGTTCCTAGCTTGGGTGGAGAGGGGTCTTGGGCGCTGATCATATGTATTATATGGCCAGTCTCTAGGGCATTGTCCTACTTGATAGGGCAATGTAACTGTCCCTTGTTTCAGCCATTCATGAATTCATGAGCGGACTTTAAACCTACCAAATGCATATGAAGTTATAACTTAGTCATAAACAGTACGCCTGACCTCAAAGCTGTCATTGTCTGGCCCTCCTTGGTCTTAGCTTGGGTGGAGAGGGGGCTTGAGCACTGATCATATGTATTATATGGCTAGTCTCAAGGGCATTTTCCTACTTGATAGGGCAATGTCACTGTCCCTTGCTTCTTCCATTCATGAATTCATGAGCGAACTTTGAACTTACCAAATGGATTTGAAATTATAACTTGGTCATAAACAGTACTCCTGACCTCAAAGCTGCCATTGCCTGGCCTTCCTTGGTCTTAGCTTATGTGGAGTGGGGGCTTGGGCACTGATCATATGTATTATACGGTCTGTCTCTAGGGCATTGTCTTACTTGATAGGGCACTGTCACTGTCCCTTGTTTCAGCCATTCATGAATTCATGAGCGGACTTTAAACCTACCAAATGCATTTGAAGTTATAACTTGGTCATAAACAGTACGCCTGACCTCAAAGCTGTCATTGCCTGGCCCTCCTTGGTCTTAGCTTGGGTGGAGAGGGGGCTTGAGCACTGATCATATGTATTATATGGCCAGTCTCTAGGGCATTGTCCTGCTTGATAGGGCAATATCACTACCCCTTGTCTCTGTCATTCATGAGTAAATTTAAACCTACCAAATGCATTTGAAGTTATAACATGAGTCTTTTTAAAGTTTATATATGGCATATTTGTTTTTGACGTTGTTAATAGTTTATATATGACATATCTGTTTGGACGTTGTTGCCTTTTTTTAGAATGATTTATTGTTAATTTGTTCTCTTCATTTATTTATTTCCTTATTTCCTTTCCTCACTGGGCTATTTTTCCCTATTGGGGCCCCTGGGCTTATAGCATCTTGCTTTTCCAACTAGGGTTGTAGCTTGGATAATAATAATAATAATAATAATAATAATAATAATAATAATAAACGCCTGACCTCAAAAGTTTAAAAAAATTCAACTAACTTGCCACCCTCTTCCTACCCCTCCCCCTCACCAAGGTGTAAAACTAACGTTGAAAACACACCTCCTAATATTGCATTTAACCACAAACAACCCTTGTCTGGCAGTATCTCCAAGAGTCGGTAAGGCAGCTCGAGTTCTGCTTGTTAAACGAGGCAGGTCCCAAAGAAACCACCTCCCACTTAAACTTTCCAGGAAGAAGTAAAGGAGTGAGAGTGAGAGAGAGTGGGGAAAAAAAAGAGGGAGCCTCCGATTCTTTCCTTAGAATCATTAGTTCAATAAACCAGCCAGCATGTACGAGGAGGACGCAACAGCCAAAACTTTCGGTTGGTAGCAAATCCCGGGACTTTCATTTCGGCCGGAGCGATATGAATTTGAACTTTCACAAAAGCAATTCAAGATTTTTCTTTCAACGTCGGATGGTTTTTTTTTTATTTTTTTTTCTTATCTTGGATCTTTATCGCTGTGGGGTAAAATGGCAAAAGTTCCAATGGGAGGAACCTAGAAATCGGGGGAGGAGGGGGGGGGGGGAGAGTGAAGGGAGGGGGAATGTGAAGTGGGGGGGGGGGGGTATAAGACTGTGTCAGATCAAGTGCAAAAG
>NC_090752.1:17997740-18000240 GCF_036898095.1 Palaemon carinicauda
GTGTGTGTGTGTGTGTATGTATGTATGTATGTGTATGTATATATATATATATATATATATATATATATATATATATATATATATATATATATATATATATATATATATGACACATTTACATACATTATATGTATATATTTACTACCATAACCTGTTCTAAAACTAGGCCCTTCTTCATTAGAGCCAAAACGTTTAAAATAATTTCACACACAAAGAGAGAGAGAGAGAGAGAGAGAGGAGAGAGAGAGAGAGAGAGAGAGAGAGAGAGAGAGAGAGAGAGAGAGAGAGAGAGAGAGAGAGAACCTTGATCTTGAAATTTCTACTCGTGTCACCTTAAAATCGTTTTGTTAGTACCAATTACTAAGAACCTCCACATGATCCTTTTTACTACTTGTGGTGGCCTAATTGGTAATGTCCTTGCCTGTTGATCCCCAGACTGGGGTTTCAAGTCCCACGCAAACTCCTAACTTCCTTTGGTCGCTGCAACCTCATCATCCTTGTGCGCTAAGGATGGGGGATTTGGAGAGCCTATAGCTCTATCTGCTGAGTCATCAGCAGCCATCACCTGGGCATCCTTGGTCATAGCTGGGGGGGGGGGGGGAGAAAGGGGGGGGGGGGAGAAAGGGGGGGGGGGTGTGCTGATGTGTAAGGGTAGAAAACTCTTTAGCTATGGTAAGCAGCTCTTCTAGGAGAAGGACACTCCAAAATCAAACCATTGTTCTCTGTCTTAGGTAGTGCCATAGCCTCTGTACCATGGTCTTCCACTGTCTTGGGTTAGAGTTCTCTTGCTTGAGGGTACACTCAGGCACACTATTCTATCTAATTTCTCTTCCGCTTGTTTCGTTAAAGTTTTTATAGTTTATATAAGAAATATTCATTTTAATGTTACCGTTCTTAAAATATTCTATTTTTCTTTGTTTCCTCTCCTCATAGGGCTATTTTCCTTGTTGGATCCCCTGGCTTATAGCATCCTGCTTCTCCAACTAGGGTTTTAGCTTATTAAATAATAATAATAATAATAATAATAATAATAATAATAATAATAATAATAATAATAAATAATGCATATGGTCAGTCTCTAGGGCATTATCCACTTTGATAGGGCAATGTCACTGTCTCTTGCCTCTGCCATTCATGAGCAGCCTTTAAACCTTTAAGCGAGAAACTAGTTCCTCACACTTACAACTTGAACGTTAAACCACCCAAGATATATTCACAACACTTTATCGTATTCACAACAGTTTATCACACGTCACCGACGAGAGAACACAGGCGACGCTTCCGCGGAGAACTTAGGCGATTTTAGTCCGGTCCCTGCCTTACATATTCACTTGATTTCCATGAAGTATGTGGCCCCACACTGCAACAGCACATCAGCATCTTTTGTTTATTCATCCGCTTCGAAGCAAATCAACACTTCTACACGCAAGATGTACATATATTTCATTTTTTTTTTTAATCCACGGTTCGGTATCCATCTTACGCCATAGGATTACTCTTGGATTTCAGTTTAATTTTTCAGTTTAATTTTCATTTACCTGATGATAGATTTCATTATTATTGTTATTGTTATTGCTGTTGTTGTTATTATTATTATTATTATTATTATTATTATTATTATTATTATTATCATTATTATTATTATTATTATTATTATTATTATTATTAAATTTACATATGTCGGTTCGAATGTTATATATTTCCAGGGCGTTTATTAGAATCGTCATGACACTGGAATAACATGCGCTCTTATACGCACAACCATAACCGTGCATAATATACATACATACATAAACACACACAAATATGTATATATATATATATATATATATATATATATATATATATATATATATATATATACACACACACTCATCCTCTCCGAGTATGTATATATATATATATATATATATATATATATATATATATATATATATATATACACATATACATTATATAAGAAGAAGAAGAAGAAAATGATAATAACCCCACAGTACGTATTCAATGGTAAATAAATTCATGAAATCTAAATATGAAAGACTTTACTTCCAATAACCTCACTGACTGATGACATTTTCCTCCGATTACTTTTTATTTCTAGTCAGCAGAATTAATCGCACGAGCTTAACATCCCAACCCAAATGCATTACTCAAAAAAAAAAAAAAAAAAAAAAAAAAAAAAAAAAAAAAAAAAAAAAAAAAACTAGCAGAACTAATCCCGCTAGTAAGGCCAATCTGAAGCAACAGAAACAACGGACGTTTCGGCAAATATTACAATCTTGTTTTTTTTATGGCACTAAGCCTCCAATTTTAGATAAAAAAAAGAAAAAAAAAAAAAAAAAAAAAAAAAAAAAAAAATCTCGAGAGTACCGCTCATGCTTCGCATCTAAAAACCGGCGCCATAAACCATTTATCATTTTCGTGTAAAGAACAGCTTTTTTTTTTTTAAATGTATTTTTTTTTTTCGAGAGTAGACTAGAATACATTTTTATTTCAATTA
>NC_090752.1:18007740-18012346 GCF_036898095.1 Palaemon carinicauda
TATCCAAATTCCATTTAATTAGATTATCTGCAGGAGTCTTCTCGATAATGAAGGGCCTTGAAGATAATGTGTTACGACATTTTCGGTGGATAAGTATAATCCAGAGTTTCAAAGCTTCACTATAACACGAACCTGTAACACACACACACACACATATATATATATATATATATTATATATATATATATATATATATATATATAATATATATATATATATATATATATATATATATATATCAATCATCATCTACTCCTACGCCCTACTGACGCAAAAGGCCTCTGTTAGATTTCGCCAGTCGTCTCTACTTTCAGCTTTTAATTCAATACTTCTCCATTCATCACCATCTACTTCGCCCTTCAAAGTCCTTAGTCATGTAGGCCTGGGTCTTCCACCTCTTCTAGTGCCTTGTGGAGCCAGCTGAACGTTTGGTGAACTAATCTCTCTTGGGGAGTGGGAAGAGCGTGCCCAAACCATCTCCATCTACCCCTCATCATGATCTCATCCACATATGGCACTCGAGTAATCTCTCATAGTTTCATTTCTAATCCTGTTCTGTGATTTAACTTCCAATAAATTATAAATATATATCGATATCAATCAATCTATCTATCTATCTATCTATCTATCTATATATATATATATATATATATATATATATTATATATATATATATATATATATACACATATACATATATACAGTATATCAGTGAATATTCCTTTAGGATAATCAATGCACCATTTAGCTTACTAAATAACTTGCTAAAAAGCTTTTTAACATACGCTTTACGAAAAAAAATCTTTAAAAATGAACCGACCATACCCTCACCAGCATATATACTAGATAATTCGACTTTACATTCGCCCAAAACGCTTAAGAAAAGGCATATCTCGCCACCTCCAAATTATTTATGCAGATCTCTTCGCGCTATTACGACGAACGCCTTGCTGCGACCGGAGCAAAGCCGCTGCAGCCCCGTTGAAAGTTTCTCAATAACCATAGCGGCGAAAGCTCTTGATCCGCTCATCAGCAAATTGTATGTTCCGTTTGAACTGCTTTGAGGCTTCCTTTCCTTCCTTCCTTCCTTTCTCCTCATCGCCTCTAAAAACCTTGCTCCTCAACCCCCTCAACACCCCCCCCCAGGCAACCCCCACTCACAAAATGACCCAATCCACCCCCCCCCCCCCCTCTTCCCCTCCCCCACCCCAAATCTATCCAAGACGTGCCTTTGCAGCGTGGCGGACAATATGCAGTTCGCAAGCCTTTCTCTTTCTCTCTCTCTCTCTCTCTCTCTCTCTCTCTCTCTCTCTCTCTCGTCTCTCTCTCTCTCTCTCCAATCCATTTTCCTCACAGCCACCCTCCCCTCCCTCTCACCTCCACCCTTTTTCCCTCCCTCTCACTCCACCCCTCCAACCCCCCCCCCCCTCCCTCTAACCTCCAGCTGGGTATTCAGCAAATCTAAGTGGGTCATAAATCTGCCAGTTGGCGCCGGTAACTAAGAAATCCCTCCCCCTAGTTAAATCCCCTATTCAAATCGCCAGTTAGGACCCACGGCAGTCGTTCTCCGTCGTCGGCGGATAAGAAAAAATTAGAGCTGGCAGTCCTCGAATAAAGCGCTTCAGATCGCATGAAGCTTCGGTACCAAATCCCAACTATCCGCCAATCTTCCCCAGCATATTACTTGATTAAATTATAATTCTAATGCTCCTCTCTCTCTCTCTCTCTCTCTCTCTCTCTCTCTCTCTCTCTCTCTCTCTCTCTCTCTCTTTCTCTCTCTCTCTCTCTCTCGCTGCGGGCGATGACTTGGGTTCGTGTATATTCAGTCTTCGAAAAGTTTTTGAAATATGGACAAGAGAAAAACACGTTATGACATTTGTATAATTTTTTTGATCAACTGCATTTACATTGGAGACGAATATACCCTACTAATAGAACTTTAGATTACATAAAAATGTGCATCTCTCTCTCTCTCTCTCCTCTCTCTCTCTCTCTCTCTCTCTCTCTCTCTCTCTCTCTCTGCGGGGCGATGACTTGCCTTCGTGTATATTCAGTCTTCTAAAAGTTCTTCGAAAGATGGACGAGAGGAAAACAAATTTTGACATTTATAATTTTTTTTTGATCTACTGTATTTACATTGGAGACGAATATACACTCCTAACAGAGTTTTGGATTACATAAAAATATGCATAGCTATGTTAACTCTCTCTCTCTCCTCTCTCTCTCTCTCTCTCTCTCTCTCTCTCTCTCTCTCTCTCTCTCTCTCTCTCTCTCTGCATCTAAGACCATCCAAGACTGGAAGATGCAAAATACACCGGAAGATGCATTAGCAACTCTCTGGTGGATATACGAGGTGCCTCACACTGGGGGACCTGGGGGAACCCAAACATAGAATAAGGCAATAAGGAATAAGGTAAGGTAAGTAAGGCTCTCTCTCTCTCTCTCTCTCTCTCTCTCTCTCTCTCTCTCTCTCTCTCTGCAAGTTCTTGAAAGATGGACAAGAGCAAAAGACATTATGATACTTTATAATTTTTTGATTTATTGGATTTATGCACACGAGTTTACCCTACTAACAGAGCTTTTGATTACATAAGAATGTGAACAGTTATATTATGAATCGTAGATTCTCTCTCTCTCGCTCTCTCTCTCTCTCTCTATCACTGCGATTCTGTGAGAGAGAGAGAGAGAGAGAGAGAGAGAGAGAGAGAGAGAGAGAGAGAGAGAGAGAGAAAGAGAGAGAGAGCAGACACAAATGAAAAATTCTGATGGATATCACATGAACAAAATCTGTAAAATAATAGGTGGACAATAAACGAGGTCTATACGTTCAAGTGCCAACCATACTAGTTTTCTTTTTATTAGATTTTTGTTTAAAAAAGCACTCGTGTAAACTATGTAGAACACGATGACTTACAGTGATCACATTATCTTTCAATAAACAATGATTACTAATCTGAATGGGCTGAACACTAAGATAAAAATATATCAAATAAAAAACTCAAAATCGATGTGGGGTCAAAGTTAACCTAAGACTGACTCTTTACAGAGAAATTAAATACTATTTTTGTTAGTTATTCTTTGTTCCTGAATATCGTTAAGATAAAAAGAAACACGTCGTATTTAAAGGTCTAAAGATCACGCATGAATGGCAGAGGCAAGGGACAGTGACATTGCCCTATCAAGCAGGGGCAATGCCCTAGAGACTGACCATATTACATATGATCATTGCCCAAGCCCCCTCTTAACCCAAGGTAGGTCCAAGGAGGGTCAGGCACTGGATGCTGATGACTCAGCAGGTAGACCAATAGGCTAGATCCAACTGTCCCCCATCCTTAGCTCACAAGGATGGTGAGGCTGCAGCGACCAAAGAAACTAACAAGTTTGAGCGGGACTCAAACGCCAGTTTGGAATTGACGTTAGCAGCAGGTCACCCCTAGGAGATACTAAAAAGAAGCAACCAATTCAAGAAGAACGTCAAAATAGCAAGGCATATTATTTGTGTACTTGCAGTTAATATAGAATTCTATTTATCTTTCACCTTTCGAAAAATCTGAATATGAGAAAGAAACACAAAAGAGGATTCATTCGGAGACACTACTGCGGGAAAGTGTAATAATTATGTCGCATTTTTCTTTTACTTTTCAACATTTGAAAGCTCCGAAGGTAAAAAACGTCAATCAAGCATTGTTCGTATCCTTAATGATATCTATATGTATAAACAAGCAATTGTCCCCTTTTCATACTTTTCCAAAGTTTTAAAGTTCTGTAGGTAAAAACGCTTATCAAAGAGTTCGTATCCTTAACTATATCTATATGTATAAGAGCAATTACTTCTGAAAATGATAACGTCAATAAAGAGTTCGTATCTTCAATTATATCTATATCTATACAAGCAATTATCCCTTTTTATAATTTTCCAACGATATGAACTTCTGAAGGTTAAAACGACAATCAAACATTGTTTGTATCCTTAATAATATACTGTATATACCGAATTAACCCTGAAAACAATAAAACTATTAAAGAAACCCCGTGATAAATGGCCGAGTATAAATGTAACTGCAGATTTCATGAAAAACCTGATACCAAAACAATTTCTCAAAAGTATTCACCTGATAAAATCATTTTAAACTGACATGAAAATCAACATTGAGTGAGTGACGAGACAGCGAGTGTAAAAGAAGCAATAACGCTAAAACTAACACGCACTTTCTAAAGCAAAATGTAAACCAGAATAAAAGAAAATCGGTAAAAAAAAAAAAAAAAAATAAAAAAAAAATATCAGACAACAGCGTGGCACAGGGATGAGGTTCAGAGCATGTCTGCATATATAACGTAGATAGCTGACGGAGATAAAAGGTTAAGAGGAAAACTGAGAAGTTAGATTTGCTCTGGTGATGTTTGAAGTTTGTGGGGTTGGCTCTGCTGAAATAGAAGTGGTGGAGGGGGTGGTGGAAGAGGGGAGGGGAAAGGGAGGGGGTAGGGGAAGGGGGGCAGCGCAAGTTGGCATATTTATAGCCTTTAGGTCGTAAAATTCCAATCAGATGTGCCTCCGATTGTCACCTCCGGCCGTGTTCCCCTGATGGAGGGAAAGGGAAATGAGGGG
>NC_090752.1:18017846-18020346 GCF_036898095.1 Palaemon carinicauda
ACTAAACTGATATATACTCTCATTTATATATGTAATTTCAGGCGATTTGATTTCAAAATTTTACTCAACCTAGCCATTGTCTGATTTGCTTTTTTTAACCTTAAACTAAACTCTAAATTCTAAAGACCCTGTATTGGAGATCATAGTTCTTCTGAATATTACCTGTAAGAAAATCAACTGACCGAAACAACCCTTTTTGGAAAGGTGTTTGGAAAAAGAAAAGCAACCAAGAATTATTGCCGACTTTCTTTCATGTAAGCCGTTGTTGCTGTACCAAAAAAAAATATATCCTGGAACGAAAGTTTTAAAGAAAGAGAGTTCACCTTTTTTCTTTCTTCAGCGAAGGTTTTCGAGGACAGGAGACAAATACATCGACTGTCCCCTTCTCGGAGAGACTCTTTTTAGGCTTCAAAGAAAAATATATGTTTCCTCCCTAAACTTTATTTCGAAATTTCTTCTCTCCTTGAATTCGTATGTGAAATTTTCCGAAATCGTAAAGGATTGCTGTAAATTTTTTTCTTTTACTTTGTCTGGTTTTTGGTTTTAAAGTACAGTATAAAAGAAAGGCCTATGACCTTTTTTATCCGTTGTATTTCAAAGGTTTCAAAATACGAGTTACAGTGAAAATCTTCCTGAACTTTATATCTAGATAGATTTAAAGTACCTGATATATTGGAAAGGTTTCAAAATATGAATTAAAGTGAATATTTCTAGATAGATTTAAAGTAACTGTTATATTTCAATAGTTTCAAAATATGAATCGCTGAGAATATCTTCTACAAATTCATATGTAGATAGATTTAAAGTACCTGATATATTAGAAAGGTTTCAAATATGAATCACAGTGAATATCTTCCACAACTTTATATCTAGATAGATTTAAAGTAACTGTTATATTGGAAAGGTTTCAAAATATGAATCACAGTGAATATCTTCAACAACTTTATATCTAGATAGATTTAAAGTAACTTATATTTCAATGGTTTCAAAATATGAATCACAGAGAATATCTCCCACAAATTCTTATGTAGATAGATTTAAAGTTCCTGATATATTGGAAAGATTTCAAAATATGAATCACTGAGAATATCTTCCACAACTTTGTGTAGATAGATTTAAAGTAACTGTTATATCAAAGATTTCAAAAATATGAATCATAGTGAATATATTCCACTCGTGGAAAAGCAAGAAGCTATAAGCCCAAGGGTTCCAACAGGGAAAACTAGCCCAGTGAGGAAAGAAATAAAGGAAATAAACAAACGATGAGAAATAATAATTGATTGATTTGAGCTTTTCTGCCACCCTGACATGAAAAACCTCAATTCAATCAATCATTATTTCTCATAGCGTTTGTTTATTTCCCTATTGAAAATAATGAACAATCAATATAAATTAATAAAAAAAAAAACGTAAAATAATATAACTCAACTTTCCCCTTGCTCTATTTTCTATTTCAAGACCATTAAACTCTCTCACTAGTTTTACTCATGCGCCGGTGCACCAGAAAAAAAAAAATTCAAAATGATGAACTGTGAAATACAAAACAGAGAAACCTGAGATATGAAAGTAAAATTTGATCCATTTCCTTCAAAAAAAGAGAGAGAGAGAGAGAGAGAGAGAGAGGAGAGAGAGAGAGAGAGAGGAGAGAGAGAGAGAGAGAGAGAGAGAGAGAGAGAGAGAGAGAGGGAGAGGTAAAACATTTTCTGAAAATCTTTGAAAGATGAATATGGTGGATATAAAGTATATGCATAGAGAATGCGCATATATAAAAAGGAAAGGGTAATATAAACCCTTGTAGTTCTATGACTTTTAGGAGTTGCATAAACTAGTAATATTAACATTTTCGTTTTATAAAAACTCTGCAGAGAAAGGGCTAAAAAGTATATATGTTTTGAGGATCAAAAGGCATTTAGTTCTCAACGTTATAAGAAACACTACTAAATTCATTAAAATTCGATGTATTAAGAAACTTCATAAAAAATTTTAAAATTCGATGTTTCAAGAAACATCACTAAATTCTTTAAAAATCGATTCTTTATATAAAAAAAACATTTAGTTCTCAATGTTTTAAGAAACATCACCAAATTATTCAAAGTTCGATTCTTTATATCAAAAGACATTGAATTCAATGTTTTAAGAAACATCACCAATTTTTTCAACTCGATTCTTTACATCAATTTAGTGCCCAATGTTATAGGAACATCACCAAATTCTTCAAAACTTGAATCTTCACATCAAAAGACATTTAATTCTCAATGTTTTATGAAATTTTATCATCCCCTAAACTCAAACGTAATCAAATCAATACTAGTCTATTGTTTACATATGAAAGATTTATTCTACTGCTAGTATTTTTTTCAAAATATTTAATTTCAATAGTTAATTACTTCTCTTGTAGTTTCCTTATTTCCTTTCCTCACTGGGCTATTTTCCCTGTTAAGAGCCCTTGGGCTTACAGCATTTCGCTTTTCCAACTGTTTTGTAGCACAGCAAGTAATAA
>NC_090752.1:18025346-18057846 GCF_036898095.1 Palaemon carinicauda
TTCGTTACAAGTGTTTTCGGTTATGTTGTTCAGTACTTATGTAATTCTTAATCTGTGTTTCTAAGCACTCATTCTCTCTATGTAATTGTTGGTAATTGGTTAGAGGTATAACCAACTTAGTTACAAGTTTTTCTAGTTATGTCATTCATTGCTTATGTAGCTCTTAATCTGTGCTTAGTACTCAGCTTTGAGAGAGTGCTTAGAAAAAGTTCGTTGACCCCAAAATAAGAAAATTCCTTAAATAGCATAACAAATTCCTAAGAGGGTTAGAATTATTTTTCTAATTATAGAATTAAGGTCTATAACATTACACGAATCCTAATTGCAATGCTTACTATAATTTTTTTTTCTTTCCAAAGCACAAACTTTGAAATTCCAGCATTTTAATTGTCTTACCTTTCGCCAAACCTCTATCTCATACCTCTCTTGTTAATAATTTTACCACCACCAGGGAAGTCTATTAGAAGATCCTCAACTTGCAAAGATTTTACTTACAAACAATATTATTATTATTATTATCATTATTATTATTATTATTATTATTATTATTATTATTATTATTATTACTTGCTAAGCTACAACCCTAGTTGGAAAAGCAGAATGCTCTAAGCCCAGGGGCCCCAACAGGGAAAATAGCCCAGTGAGAAGAGGAAATAAGGAAAAATAAAATATTTTAAGAAGAGAAACATTAAAATAAAAATTCCAATAAAAACTTTAACAAAACAAGAGGAAGAGAAATTAGATAGAATAGTGTGCCCGAGTAAAATGACATTTGGAATAACCTGATATTTATTTCATATGAAACACGAATATTTGTTGATTTTTGTATTTGGAGATCACAGGTTAGGCCTATTTTGGGTCAAAATTTAACATCCTTCGACTTACAATCAGCTTCTTGGAACCATTATCATCATTATTACTTGCTAAACTACAACCCTAGGTGGAAAAGCAGGATGTTATAATCCCAAGGGCTCCAACAGGTAAAATAGCCCAGTGCGGAAAGGAAATAAACAAACTACAAGAGAATTAATCACAATTAAAAAAAAAAAAAAAAAAAACATTTTAAGAACAGCAACAACACTAAAATATTTTTTTATATATATATGAACTATAAAAACTTAAAAAACAAGAGGGAGATAAATAAGATTGAGTTTATAAGTTGAGGACCTATAAAGTGATGTACTGTTACGTATGTTATCATAAATCGAAAGAACAGCTGAAACAAAGTTTTAGGTACAGTTGGCTTCATTCATTCCGGTACGATTCACGGGAAGCTAGAAAGACGTCTGGTAACTGTACATTGTAGCAGGTAACACTGTGTTTAGCAAAAGAGAAGCTGTTGGTAACGCTGCATTTTAAAAACAATGTCTCTGAGCGTGTAAACATGCAATTAAAAGTGTTTTTTACTAATATTACGAAGTGCTGTTAAGCAAACTATAATATTTTCCCATACAGCAGTACGTAAAATAAATAAAAATGTTTGATCACGTGTTTACAAGCTCAGCGACTTTGTTTTACAGACAGCGTTGCCAACAGTTTCTCTTTTGTTAAACACAGTGTTACACGCTACAATGTACAGGTGTCAGACGTCTCTTTAGCTTCCCATGAAGTGTACCTGAATTAATGAAGCCAACTGTACATGAGATTTTGTTGAACCTCTTCATCCGATATCTGGATAACAAACGCAACAGCACACCACCTATATAGACCTTGCTGGTCATAGTAAAACTACTAAAGAGACACGTATGAGGTACAGGTTTGGCTAAAGGTAAAATTGCTAAAATGCTAGAATTTCCAGGTATGTGCTCTAGTGAAAAAAAAGTCGACTACTGTCCTCATTTTAGATTCGACAGTGTAGGTAAAGTGACTCGCAGAAGGGTAGAAGTTTTACACCAATCTCATGAAAATTAATCTACACTTAAAAATTTGCATTAAAAAACGATAATGTCTGGCAACATTTATTCCAGGATTTTTACCGTTTTAAAACTGATATATTGACGTAAAAGATACTAACAAAGTAAGATAAAATTACGGTCGCCTGTATTTTACTGAAATACGGCTGAGATCAGTATATTTTTACGGAGAATTTTCGATTAAATTTACGGTTTTTTATTAAGTGTAGTAATTCCGGACCTTCAACTCGTTCGCATTCTTAAGGTAAACTTGTCGCCAGGAATCTCCTGAAGGTAGAGTTGCACAGACGACCATTTATTGCCGAAGACACATTCTTAGTCCTTTTCACTTTGCATGTCTATTGTCCGTGCATGATGTATTAACGCATTCATGGCTAAGTTTTCGTTCATTCATTATTAAATCGCCTCTAAGAGAGGTATGCTCGCTACGCATACTCTTGTATAAAAGTAACCATGGAAAGGAGTCAAATAATGTAAAACATTGCTTCATTTTGTGTACATAAATTTTCATGAACATTCGAATGTTGTATATTATTATTTTGGGGAGATGATAAAAGTATTCCAATTGCTTTTTAGTTCGTTAAATGTAAATGATTATTTTGGGGAGATGATGAAAGTATTCCAGTTACTTTTTAGTTCATTAAATGTAAATGATTATTTTGGGGAAATGATAAAAGTATTCCAATTAGTTATGAGTTCATTAAATTTTGTAAATAATTATTTTGGGGAAAGGATAAAAGTATTCCAATTACTTATGAATTCATTAAATTTTGTAAATAATTATTTTGGGGAAAGGATAAAAGTATTCCAATTACTTATGAATTCATTAAATTTTGTAAATAATTATTTTTGGGAAATGATAAAAGTAATGATAAAAGTATTAAAAAACTTAGTAGTTCATTAAATGTAGTAAGTGATTATTTTGGGGAAATGATAAAAGAAAGTAATGATAAAAGTATTCTAAAAACTTAGTAGTTCATTAAAAGTTGTAAATGATTATTTTGGGGAAATGATAAAAGTATTCCAATTACTTCTTAGTTCATTAAATATTGTAAATTACTTTTGGGAAATGATATAAGTATTGAATTATCATTTACTTATTTCATTGAAAGAAAAATTGATGGGAAAGAAGAGTACAAGTAGTTTGGATTAAATCGATTATTGATAAACACTTAGGTGAGATTTAGTAGTTAATATAAGGGGAAAAGTTGCTTGGCCTTTCAGAAAGTTGATGGTAATAAGGGTAGCGAAGAGGTGTAAATAGTGTTGAGGCTATGTATCTTTGGCATTGTTGTTATCAAAAGGGTTTTTGTATCGTAAATCAATTTGTTTTACAGTAAAAATAGGATCAGTGGAAGATTCAAAGCCAAGTTTCAAAATTACACGAACATTTACAAAGCTTACACTTAAAAATTTCCCGTATTGCAACGGTAAAACGGATATATTGACTTGAACGAGTGATAATAGGGTCACCAACGCGTAAAAGATAATAACAAAGTAGGGTGTACAAATTACGGTTGCCTGTATTTTACTGAAATACGGCTGAGAACTGTATACTTTTACGGAGAATTTCCGATTATAATTACGGTTTTTTAACAGCGTAAATTGAAGGTGAATTCGTGTACTACGCGAGCGCACAGCTGCACACAAATATACAAACATACACACATATATACACAATATTTGTGTATATATCAAGTACACATGTACTTGAACATGCTTTTAAATATTCTTTTAATCATACTACCAAGGTTTTTTTTATTATTTTTACGTTGATAACTAGCTCCAGTGCTGGTAAAAGCTGGTAGGTGAAGTAAACCATGTATGGTTAAGCGTTTTAAACTCGTAGTAATAATGCTGATTTATGTCCTTGAACATATGAGATTAGAGTCGTCTATATCGGGCATTTTAGCAGCAATTTTTAGGTATTTTAATATTAAAAGATCTACAATAGTCATATCTACTTTTTTTTTTTATTTATGCGCAATATAATATGTTTAAATGTCAGCTATACATTTTTCAGAAAATTGATATCAATGAGGTTAATGATTTGATTATAAATCGAAGAAAACAGGAAAACAATTACCTTTTTGTTGTTTACTTGATAATAATCTTCTGATGTTAAATCTGTGAGCAATTTAACGTGTAATGTGTGTCTGATCGTATCCAAATGAATATTGAGGTAGTCATGGTGCAATACTTGAATGAATATGCTTCTGTGTATATAATATCATATAAGTAAAAATTCTAAGATATAGTGACAAACAGTTCGGTCAAATCAGTAAAAATTCTAAGATATAATGACAAACTGTCAAGTCAAATAAGTAAAAATTCTAAGAAATAATAACAAAGACTTAAATCAAATAAGTAAAAATTCGAAGATATAAGGACAAACAGTTCAGTCAAATAAGGGACAAATTCTAAGATATAATGACAAACAGTTCGGTCAAATAAGTGAAAATTCTAAGATATAATGACGAAGAGTTCAGCCAAATTAGTAAAAATTCTAAGATATAATGACAAACAGATACCTCAAATAAGTAAAAAATTCTTAAGATATAATGACAAACAGTCTAGTCAAATAAGTAAGAATTCTAAGATATAATGAAAAACAGTTCAGTCAAATAAGTAAAAATTCTAAGATATATTGACAAACAGTTCCAAATAAAATCTCTAAAGGTATAATGACAAACAGTTTGGTCAAATAAGTAAAAAATCCAAGATAATAATAACAAACAGTTTAGTCAAACAAGTAAAATTACAAGATACAATGATAAACATTTCGAACTAATCCTCGTGAACGATGTCAGCCGTCGAAATGTCCTGCTTTGAATCCATCAGTAGCTCACCCTTTCATGAAAAACCTAGTTTAACCCCCACCCCCTCCCTTCCCCCACCCTCCACCACTACCATACCCCCTCCCCCCACACTGGTTGAACGTTGCATGACTCTGTACGTTAGTAATTCATTAGCGTTAGTTATCCACCGCTGACTTCGTACGCCATAGGTGCCCTGAGGATTTTGTGACCTCTGCCACACCTATTTTGCAACAGGCTTCTCTCTCTCTCTCTCTTTTTTTTTTTTTTTTTTTTTTTTTTTGTGAGTTTATTTTAGTTTAGTTTAGGTATTTTGTTATATTAATCTGTTTATCTGATTCTTTGCATAATGAATTATTTTATCGTTTCTTGGTCCGAAGCGAGTGGTTATATTTTCACCAGTGTTTAAGTAATTTTATATGATTTAGCTCATATTTTCATCAGTTTAAGTAATTTTATAACATTTAGCCCATATTTTCATCAGTGATTAAAAACTTTTATATGATTTTTTGTGTATTTTACTTCTAGTTGATAAGAATTATTTCACTCACACAGTGCTTTTTTCATTGTCTTCCCTACTTAATCTGTACTATAGTACAGATTAAGTTATTTTTTTTTTTATACTGATATCAATATTTATAATTTATTCGTAATTTCCTCACTACCATTACCGTCTTTGCTTACGTACCAGAATGCTATTACTCATCAAACGGGTAATCCGAGACATGGTATATATATATAATATATATATATATATATATATATATATATATATATATATATATATATATATATGTGTGTGTGTGTGTGTGTGTGTGTGTGTGTGTATACAATATGTGTGTATTTGTTAATTGAATTTGTATGCATATGAATATAAATGTGTATATATACACACACGCGCACACACACACACACACATATATATATATATATATATATATATATATATATATATATATATGTGTGTGTGTGTGTGTGTGTGTGTGTGTGTGTTTTTGCGTATATAATGTGTGTATTTTTTAATTGCATTTATGTGCATATGAATATAAATGTGTATATACACACAGACAGACACAGACACACACACACACACACATATATATATTATATATATATATATATATATATATATATATACATACATACATACATACATACATACATACATACATTTATCAAATGTGATTCGTATTGTATATTTGTATAAAGAAGCCTTTATATACATACGCACAGCCAAACAAATACGTTGTACACAAACTCTACATCACCGTTCTCGAATGAAATCAAGACCATTTTGAAATATCACAGATGCGTAGATTCAACCATTTTCCGGATCTCAGAAACCTGTTGATGAAAATGAATTATCAAGAGACCTCGACCTTTTCGTTTATTAAAAATCCGTCTTACATATCCGATACTCCACGCCTCATATGTTATTTTGATATTTCGAAGTATATCTTTTAACTGTTAACATTTATGTTTTGACGGGAAGGGGATTTTAGTATTTTGGGGTTTTATTTTGTAAGATTTTTTTTTTTTTTTTTTTTTTTTTTTTTTTTTAAATGGATGATTTACATGTTATGTTATTGTCGTTGTTGGTGTACGTGTTGTTGTTATTTGTTTTATTAATTTACCGCTCAGTGTAGTTGTAAATAATGTATATTAATTACCTCCGCCAGGAGGTTATGTTTTCGGTTCGGTTTGTTTGTTTGTTTGTTTGTTTGTTTGTTTCTCTGTTTGTCTGTCTGTCTGTGGACAACGTAGAGGCCACATTTCTACACGGAATCACTTCAAACTTGGCCAAGTAGTTCCCCAATGTGTATGGAAGAACTGATTAAATTTTGGTCAAGGTCACCCCAAGGTCAAGGTCACAGGGGTCACTGGTGTCACTATGACATAAGTGGCCATATCAAGAGACAGAAATAAAGCACTGACTTTTGCATAAGCCAACAGGGAAGTCCTAGTCCAGGCGCAACCCATGGGTGATGTTCAAATTTATAAAGGTCAAAGGTCAAGGTCATATTGGTGCATTATATCAATGTCATATTAAGTATCAGTGGCAAATGAACAAAGATCACTTGAAGGTCAAAAGTCAAGCAGGTCACTTGAAGGTCAAGGTCACGTGAAGGTCAAGGTCACGTGAAGGTCAAGGTCACCTGAAGGTCAAGGTCACGTGAAGGTCAAGTACATTTGAAGATCAAGGTCACTTGAAGCCAAGGTCATGTGAAGGTGAAGGTCACGTGAAGGTCAAGGTCACTTGAAGGTCACGTGAAGGTCAGTCATGTGAAGGTCGAAGTCACATCAATTCATGATTCTAGGACATATGGCGCTCTAGGTCACCTTGGCGGAGGTATGTCCTCTACGAGGACCATGTCCGCGTTCAGGACTTGCTCCTTGTTTTTAATAGATGTTGATATTAAATGAAAGTGTAGTGGAATAATGTATATTAATTTTTAATAGATGCTGATATTAAATAAAATTCAAACGTAGACGTTTTTGTAAATAATTTCTTAAGCTGTTTAGAAAAATTTATGATTTTTAAAATGATTTTTTAAGTTATATTTAAAAAATATATAGGGTATTTTTTTAAATGTACAGTATATAGTTCTCCTCTGAGTAGACAGTGTAATAGACATAGTGTTATAAATTGCAATAATCCAAGTAATACGTTTAAAGCTAAATAGGTTTGCGCTATTATTAAGAATAAATTTTGATAATTTTCTCTCTCTCTCTCTCTCTCTCTCTCTCCTCTCTCTCTCTCTCTCTCTCAATGTGGGAATTTCTTGACATACAAAATAGCAAATACTTGGAATAGACTTCCAGCGGATGTAGTAAACAGTAACAAAGTAAATGAGTCCAAGAATAAGTTAAGACGAGATCATAAGAACTCTAAATGCTTAAACTAAATCACTCTACCAAAGAGCAAATGGAGTCTTCGCGGATGGACTCGAAAGTCTTTGAGGCATCCAAAATCCTTGTAACTCCTTGTAACTCTCTCTCTCTCTCTCTCCTCTCTCTCTCTCTCTCTCTCTCTCTCTCTCTCTCTTATGCTTAGTATATTTCTCTGCGATATTACTTATATTTTGTTTAGCTTCAGCGATGATAGTGATATTACCAGAAGTTGAAGAACAGTAATCCATGCATGTATATGTGTGTGTGTATATATATATATATATATATATACATATATATGTATATATATATATATATATATATACATACACATACATATACATCCATGTTTACGTTAAATACACATACGCATACGCAAACAAGTATATGATCTTTGCATACGAGTATATCATAAAACCTATGTATATAACTTAATATGAAAATTAAGAGGAAGCACTACGAAGAATATTTCTTATTTACCTTTTTTCCTCTTATTTATTTGTTTATTCATCTGTTTATTCATCTGTTTATTTTCTCCGTATGCAACCTTCCGGAGCCATATGTTCTACGGCCCCCCCCAGTGGAGCCTTTACTCGGAATTGATTCATGTTTGGGGAGGCCCTATATATAAAAGATAAGAAGGTCCGTAATAGGAATACATAATTTCTCCGTGACTTTTTTATGTGATTGCGCCGGTGGAAGATATGTCCAAACCGTAGTTTAAGGCTATCTTTGTGAGGAGTTATTATTCGGTGTCTGTAAATGTTTCCTCCCTCTTCAACCTTTTGTAGTAGTCTATTAGATAAAAGGAATTTTTTTTTTTTTAATCTCCGCCATACGGATGCCTGGATGTATATACCTTTGGGATATAATTAAATAGAAGGTTGCGGAAGAATTACTTGGATTATCAGAAATGACAGCTTGCCAGAAAGAGAGAGGATGTATGATGAATTTTTTAATACGGTTTCCTATTCTGCCGTTTTCGAATTCGAGGTTGTATTATGAATTGTTGATTTATCAGGAATTTGAAAAAGGTAAATACAGAAAAGCTGTATTTCAGTTTGTAGTATTTTGACCCATTTTGTATCCCTTGGGAAGGTGAATTAATAGAACTTGTAAACTTACCTCGTACATTGAATGTAAAAAGAGAGAGAGAGAGAGAGAGAGAGAGAGAGAGAGAGAGAGAGAGAGAGAGAATGTAATTTTGTGTTATTAGTTACTGAATATTTTCCTTTATCATATATTGTCAATAATTGTAAACTTACCTCGTACATTGAATGTAAAAAAGTGTGTGTGTGAGAGAGAGAGAGAGAGAGAGAGAGAGAGAGAGAGAGAGAGAGAGATGTAATTTTCTGTTATTAATCACTGAATATTTTTCTTTTATCATATATTGTCAATAATTGTAAACTTACCTCGTACATTGAATGTAAAAAAGTGAGAGAGAGAGAGAGAGAGAGAGAGAGAGAGAGAGAGAGAGAAAGAGAGAGAGATGTAATTTTGTGTTATTAATCACTGAATATTTTTTTTTATCATATATTGTCAATAATTGTTAGCTTATTGAGAAGAAGAAATTATGATTAGATATTCCAATCTTTAATTGATAGTAAAGTATTGCACTATTTAACCGAAATGCAATTAGGACAAATATAATATTAAAGCATTTATCGTATAAAGTAACATGAAATGTTTGCTACTACTGTGGTGACAACAGTTCTATCAGTATTCGTCAGTGTATCCATAAGTATTCTTTATGATTTCATTTTAATATTGACTTTTTTTCATTCACTCTTTTACTTTTGCTCTGAGACAGAGTGAAGTCTTAGGCCTCTTTCACTCTAGCCTGACAAAGCAGTCAAATGAGAGATCTAATGGGGCTTTTCACACTTGTACAGTTCTCTCTCTCTCTCTCTCTCTCTCTCTCTCTCTCTCTCTCTCTCTCTCTCTCTCAAGTCATGAACCCAAATCATATTTTATATCTCCTTTTTTTACTTTAATAGTTTGAGAAAATTCCATATTATTTGCCGTCATATATCTTGAAATCTCTCTCTCTCTCTCTCTCTCTCTCTCTCTCTCACTATTAAGTCATGAACCAAAATCATATTTTAATATTTTCTTTTTTTTTTACTTTAATGGTTGGAGAAAATTCCATTTTATTTGCCCACTTATATCTTGATAAATATTTTTTTTTCTCTCTCTCTCTCTCTCTCTCTCTCTCTCTCTCTCTCTCTCTCTCTGTCATGAACTCAAATCATATTTTAATACTTACTCTTTTTTACTTTAATTGTTCGAGAAAATTCCATTTTATTTGTCCTCATATCTTGATAAATTTATCTCTCTCTCTCTCTCTCTCTCTCTCTCTCTCTCTCTCTCTCTCTCAAGTCATGAACTCAAATCATATTTTATATCGCCCTTTTTACTTTAATGGTTTGAGAAAATTCCATTTTATTTGCCCTCTTGTATCTTGATATCTCTCTCTCTCTCTCTCTCTCTCTCTCTCTCTCTCTCTCTCACAGTTGGTTACTCCTATCCATCTCTTGCTCTTTTAGCTTGCTCTGTCTCCACGATTCCAATTACTGTTCCAAGCTTAGGAAGGGAAAAAATGTTCGAAATCTACACAGGTCACAGAGCCGATGTTGTAATGGTTGAATTTCAGTGTCCGGATGTCTTATGCATTATGCCTTAGCGAGTCGGACAATATTATTTCGTTTTCGGGATTTTTTTTTTTTTTCTGCAATTGGGTAATTCCCAGCCGGAATTTTGGGAATAATTTATTTGGGATTTGAAGATCGATCGTGATGTTGTTTAGTGTTTCTTTAAACAAAAAAAAAATATAATAATAATAAAAATAATAACAACAACAATAATAATAAAAATTTTATAATTCGTAATAACAGGATTTTGTAGATTTCTCATTTTTATTACTTTAATTACTCAAACAAGATTAGTGTCATATTTAATTATTCAGTAAAAAATTTTGACGGATTCTGCAGCAAATGTTTTTATGTTGAACAGGCAAATATAAGTCTCGTTATAGTTTATTATTGAAAGATCTGTTAATGTTGTTACTGTCTTTAAAATATTTTATTTTAATGTTTATTATTTTTTATATTGTTTTTATTTCCTCATTTCCTTTCTCACTGGGCTATTTTTCCTTGTTGAATCTCATGGGCTTATTTTACAAATACTGTTGTAGCTTAGGTAGTAACAAAAACAACAACAACAACATTAAAAATGATAATGATGATAATAATAATAATAACAATAACAATAACAATAATAATAATAATAATAATAATAATAATAATTTTAGTAATCTGATTAGAACTTATTCAGAAGAAATTTAAAGCATGAATTTGCTTCCAATTGAGATAACCTTTGGCTAAATGTAAGTAACCAAAATTTTCCATTACTTAAAAAAAAAAAGTTTTCCTGATTGTTGTGAGCCAACAGAATTATTTAAGGGGGAAATCTCCTCTTTTCGTTCTTTTGATTTACTACCTTCATCTCTGCCAGTCAGTCAACCCTTTCCCACTTCCCTTACCTCTTCCCTTCCCCCGCTTCCTAAGGTCTTCTCCTCCCCTTCCCCTGGGGGGAAGGGGAAAGACCATTTAATGAGTTGGGGTAAACATGTTGGTAGACATTGGAGTTAACAAACCTTTTGGAGAGAGAGAGAGAGAGAGAGAGAGAGAGAGAGAGAGAGAGAGAGAGAGAGAGAGAGAGAGGTTAACATTAACCTATTTATTATATTGAATAACAAGACAGAGAAATTTCAATAAACTTCGTAGTGTATAGAAAAAAAAATCGCCTTTAAAAATTTTTTATTTCAAAAATCTCTTTTTTCTTTAGGTAATAAGGGAATTACTTCAATTTTTAGGTAATAAACAATTTAAAAAACTCGACAACTACTAATAAAACAAGTTTATCCTCTGATAGATTTGCATTTACACGGTTATCAATATGATTAATAATGATAAACAAAATTAGCAAATTCTCATCTCTAGTAGTCCTAATAGGTTACTAACTTGCTGAGGAATTTTAACAAAGGTCAATTTGCATGCGTGAAAATGGAAAATTATTAACCCAATGCTGAGATGGCCATAAATCATCTCAGGGCTCCTAGGATTTTTCAATCAAAAGAATTTGTAAGGCATGGAAGAAGAATATGCAAGTTGATTACGTATTTGTAAATATGGGGAAAAAAATTTTTTTGCTTCCATTTCAAAGAGACCAAAGTAACTTCGGTCGTTTTTCTTAATTAAAAACACCTAAAAGTTTGTGGCTTTATGTTTCTTTGTACTTTGTTAAGTTTGTTTTTTTTTTTTTTTTTTTTTTTTTTATATATATAAAGGAGGCTTTAAAATGTCGCATTTCTGATTGTTACATTTATTTGTATCATGGTTATTATAAAGGCCGCTCATGAATGGCAGAGACAAGGGACAGTGATATTTCCCTATTGAGCAGGACAATGTCTCAGAGACTGACCATATACATATTATCAGCGCCCAAGCCCCCCTCTCCATTCAAGCTAGGACCAAGGAGGGCCAGGCAATGGCTGCTGACGACTCAGCAGATAGACCTATAGGCTCGCCCAATTAAACATCCTCAGCTTACAAGGGTGGTGTGGTCGCAGCGACCAAAGAAACTCACGAGTTTGAGCGGGACTCGAACCCCAGTTTAGATTCACCCGTCAGGGACGATATCACTTCGGCCACCACAAGTGCAAGGATTTTTTTATAACTGACTTTTTTTTTTCTGATTACTATAGCAACGTATGATCAATGCAACAATACTTTGTTGTTAAAATTAAAACAACACCGTGTTGTTCTCTTTATTCTGATCCATGCAACAATATGCAGTTGTTATAGTTAAAAAAAAATCTCGTTCACATAACTTAGATCAGTGCAGTAATATGTGGTAGATCAAATGAAAACACAATATTGTTCTCTTTACTCTGATTCACGCAACACTATAATGTTGTAAAGATTAAAACAACACAATGTTTTCCTATGTAATTTAAGCTATGCAACAACACGTAGATGTTAAAATTAAAACAACGCTGTTTTTTATTTTACTCTGATTTACGCAACACTATGTTGCAGTCAACATCAAAGCAACATTATATTTATCTTTAGTGTGATCCTTAAAACAATATGTTGTTAAAATTAAAACAATACTATGTTGTTCTTTCTACTCTGATCAATATAACTATATATTTTTACATGAAAACAACACCTATGTTGTTCTCTTTAATCCATGCTACAATATGTATTTGTTATACTTAAAACAGGATAATGTTCTTGTGATATACTATTTCTTCACGGTGCAAGACTGGAGGTGCCGCCGCCCGCCCCCCCCCCCCCCCCCCCCCGGTTCTCCCCTCAGCTCTGAATGTCCCTCCCGGCCCCGGTGCCATGGGCATGTTGCCCAAATTTGTAAATCAAATACTATTCCTTTGATTCATTCATTACTGCATTATTCTCTTGGTGAATGTAAATGTGTGTTGCTATCAATGTTGCAATACTGCGTAGTTCGCTTTGTATCTGTATTGCCCAGTAAATTGTGATATTGGTGTTGCATTTTGCGTAAGGTTTTAAAAGGTCATGATTTTCCAATGTTTTGAATACTAGAAGCGAAAGGTCATGTTTTCACTATACCATTCTCTCTCTCTCTCTCTCTCTCTCTCTCTCTCTCTCTCTCTCTCTCCCTCTCCGTGTAACGCACTGTTTTTAATTTTATGTTTTCCTCAATTTGTGTTTTGTTTTTCCTAATGCGTCAGCCATTAGCATTTGGTAAAGAAGGTTTTCAACTATACCATCTCTCTCTCTCTCTCTCTCTCTCTCTCTCTCTCTCTCTCTCTCTCTAATGCACTGTTTTTAATTTGGTGTTTTCCTCGATTTGTGTGTTTTGTCAGCCATTAGCATTTCGTAAGAGGTTTTCAACTTAGATGCATTCGACTTACGCACATTCGACTTACAACAATTCGGAGATACGAACACACATCCACCTGTAATAATAAATATCAGATTTTGCATCGAAAGTTTATATGCTGTAATAGAATAATAGAATACTGTAATAAAACATTATATAATATTCACGCAGTTTTATCTGGTTTGGTTTGAAATTTGACAAATCGTAATAGGATTATTGTTTGGTTATGCGATTTGAGTGTTTTATTTATTTAAGTTTCGCTTGGAAAGCTTTTCATTCTCCATTTGTGTTATCTATAAGTTAAGAGACAGACTAATGGACAAGAAATTATTTTTATTTGATGTGGCTGAAGATTAAACGTTTAGTTCAAGGTTTACTATAAGCCTTGGAAGAATCTTTTGTATCTCATGGATTATAGTGGTGGTGCAAATATTGTGTGTGTGTATATATATATATATATATATATATTTGTAGTTTCACTTGGTTTTTAATTTACATCGTATTGGTAGTGATGTTGTGTTTAAGACCTTTTTTTTTCATCTGGTGGAAACGGGAGGATTTCAAAGGATATTTCACCGTTGTTTTTTGTACGTGTTCGTGAGCCGTTTAATAAATATGAATGAATATGTTAATTTTATAAGTAGTCATAACCAGATATGCTTGTGCGTATATTTTATATATATATATATATATATATATATTATATAGTTAATATACAGTCATATATATATATATATATATACATATATACATATATATATATATATATATACATATATGTATATATATATATATACATATATGTATATATATATATATATATATATTAATTATTAGTATATATAGTGTACTATTATCATATTTTGAAATCAGTTGTAGACTAATATTTACTATCATTAATCTTAATTTTTAAAAGTGGATTCTAGACGTTGATGGTGATATCGGGCCATATTTTAGTTTGCTTTTTAATAAATTTTTTTGACAAATAGCAGCGGTAATATATTGAACTTTGAGATATCTTTCATCAGTAATGTTCTATGGCTGGGTTTGGCTATTTGGCTATTTCTTAAGCTTTTTTTTTCATCACTCGATTTTATTGATTTTTGGATGTGATTTTCATAATTATATTTTATTAATTTTGAATTTTCTTATTTTCATCATTTGATTTTATTAATTTTTTCATGTGATTTTCATCCTTTGATTTTCTTGATTTTCCAGCTGAGTTTCAATCTTCTTTTTTTTTTTTTTTTTTTTTTTTTTTTTTTTTTTTTTTTTTTTTTTTTTTTTTTTTTTTTTTCAGAAGTTATCTGGACATCAAATTACTTGATCTTTTGTTCTAAAAAAATCATTCGTTCAAACTCTCTTATTTATAAATTTCAGCATAACAAATACTTTATGGGAACAGAACCCTCGTCTGCTCTATGGCTCTGACTTAATTGTTTAGTTAATCTTTAACGCTTCAAACCCATTAAGTATTAATTGCAATTAATGAGGGAAAGGGATATCAATATACCCTGCTAAGATGTTACCCATTTATGTATAAGGGGGTAGGTTTGATATGGTCGGGGGTTGGGGGGGGGAGGGAGTTAGCTATAAGTCATTTCGATAAAGAAGTTCATTCATCTATGCATATGGGGTTGAGGTAGATGAGGTAAAAGGGAAGTCTTTGTGAGGTTAATGGTTAGTTTATGGGTTATGGGGAAAGTCTAGTTACCCATTACTGTACGGATAATGCAATGTTTTACTATATCTTCTTCTATTGATATGTTTTTTCCCCATTTGTATGGGGTAAGCACGGTTTCCTTCTTTATAAATGACTTCTCTTTCGCATTGGGGCAGACCGTAGTCCCGATCGGCTGCCCTGCCTGACGTAGCTTAGACCCAGGTAGCGTATGTTTGTCTTGTACCAGTCACCAGCGTCCTTCCTCCCAGCAGCTTGGAGTCCTGGCGCGGTTAGGTCGACAGTTTAAATCGTGTGAGGTGTCTGTTATATTTTTATATATATAGCTTATATTCTGTGATGTTTGTGTATACCCAGCATGAAAATACTTGAATATTTATACATTAAGGGGTAAATAGGTCATCAGATTTGTCTCTCCGCGCGCAGAACTAGGAAGAATTAATCAATATAGTCTTTGCTTACCTCATTTGTTATAGACTTTGTTGTTGCGATGAAAATAGACCTACTGTTGTATAAAGTGTTGTTTAAAGGTTTAAATGTCGGTCATGAATGGCAAGGGCAAGTGACAGTGACATTGCCCTATCGAGCAGGACAATGCCCCAGAGACTGACCATATATACATATGATCAGTGCCCAATCCCCCTCTCCACCCAAACTAGGACTAAGGAGGGTCAGGCAATGGCTGCTAATGACTCAGCATATAGAGCTATAGGCTTCCCCCAAACGCCCCTATCCTTAGCTCACATGGATGGTGAGGTTACAACGACCAAAGAAACCAACGAGGTTGAGCGGGACTCTAACCCCAGTCTGGCGTTCACCAGTCAGGTGGTAACGTCCCACTAATGACGTCACCCACTTTCATATGAGCTGTCTTTGGATTGATACAAAGAATTGATATCTCAATGAATATTTCAATGATCGATGAGATTGTTGGGGCAGTAGTGTATATTTGCGCTTGAAGTGAGGGGAAGGGAAATTTGATTCTCTCTCCAATGTAGAAGTTCCTCATTTATGGATGTCTTTGGATGGGTTGGTCGTTTGTGTGCGTTGAAGAGTCGTCCTTTCTGGTGATATGCAATGCTGTATTTTTAATAGACAGCCGTGAAGGTGCCAATTCTATATGTTGGGTTTGGGGATTTATTTATAGGCTGGCAAAGGCTCTGGACTCGAGTACCTTCTTCCATTAGTCTATGTATTTGTGTACTGCTTCGTTTTCTACTCTGTATTTTACGTCTATTATTATTATTATTATTATTATTATTATTATTATTATTATTATTATTATATATATACATATATATATTATATATATATCTATAAATATATATATTATATATATATATCTATAAATATATATATATATATATATATATATATATATATATATATATATATATATATATATATATATAGATATGTTAATATACACATGTATTTATATATGTATGTATCTATATATATATATATATATATATATATATATATATATATATATATATATATATATACATACATATATATAAATATATATATATTAATGACTAGCAGTTAAATGATTAATGACTCGCAGTTAAATGTATTTCCGTATGTGTGTGCATGACTGTATTTATATGATAGTACATTATATAGAAGTTGTCTCTTTCTCTTACACACATGTAAGGCGCAAGCACTATGACCATTATATCTAGTGTTATTTACTTCTCGTATCTTTAGCCTTATTAATTAAAGTCTATACCAACTGACATTTTCTTTCAATGAAGTCATTCACTATCGACTCGCGAGAATTTAATCGTTTATCTCCTTATAGACTCGTATGCTATCCTTTCTTATTTTCCTCTTTTAAGCAATTTCCCAAAGACTTCAGTTTCGTCTATTCGGCGGATAGGAAGGATAGGGGAAACAGGGAATTGTTCGAATAGATATATTCGCCGAAAAGGATAGTCCCTGATCTTATGTCTCCTTATAGATTCGTAAGATATCCTTTCTTATTTTCCTGTTCTAAGCAATTTCCCAAAGACTTCAGTTTCGTCTATTGCGCGGATAGGAAGGATAGGGGAAACTGGGAATTGTTTGAATAGATATATTCGCCGAAAAGGATAGTCCCTGATCGTATATCTCCTTATAGACTCTTATGATATCCTTTCTTATTTTCCTCTACTAAGCAATTTCCCAAAGACTTCTGTTTCGTATATTCGGTGGACAAGAAGGATAGGGGAAACTGGGAATTGTTCGAATAGACGCCGAAAAGGATAGTCCCTGGTCGTATATCTCCTTATAGACTCGTATGATATCCTTTCTTATTTCCTGTACTAAGCAATTTCCCCAAGTCTTGTTCCGTATATTTGGCGGATAGGAAGGATCGAGGAAACTGGGAATTGTTGGGATAGATATACTCGCCGAAAAGGATAGTCCCCAAGCAGTCTTCAAGTAGGAGTCTCGCCGACATTTACATGCAAGATAGCGAGCTGCAATTGGCAAGGAGGAGACTGCAGCCTCTCGACTCCAGATCGATTCCGCTGGCTTATCGGCCGGGGCCCTTCGCCGAAGTCGACGTCTTCAGCGTCGAATTTGCCCCCCCCCCCCCCCCCCTGGATGCTTCCGAATATCTTTGTTTTGTTTTTTCTTACGGCGTATGTACCGCTAGGTTTATAATTGGATTAGCGGGTGATATCGTCTTGCCATCTGTAGAAAGGGGGGATGAAACCTTGTTGCTGCTGCTGCTTTCTCTCTCTCTCTCTCTCTCTCTCTCTCTCTCTCTCTCTCTCTCTCTCTCTCTCTCTCTCTCTCTCTCTCTCTCTCTCTCTGTCTTAATTGAACCACCATGTAAATCGAAGAAGGGAATATGAAAAGACTTCTGTATTTTCAATTTCCCCTATATAATAAAGAGCAAGTGTCTGACTATATATATATATATATATATATATATATATATATATATATATATATATATATATATATATATATATATGTATACATATGTATATATATGTATATATATACATATATATGTATACATATGTATATATATGTATATATATACATATATATATACATATATAAATATATATGTATATATATTTATATATATATATATAAAGAGAGAGAGAGAGAGAGAGAGAGAGAGAGAGAGAGAGAGAGAGAGAGAGAGAGAGAGAGAGATTTCCTGTTACGCTCGAGGGGAAAGGGAATAGTCATACCAGGTTTAGAGGTGGTACCCCGAGAGGTACACTCGGAAACCACACACTCCCACAAATTGCTGAACCAAAGGGTTGTAGTTATGAAAGGGGAAGGAATGAGAAGGATTGAATCTTCTAATAATAATAGTAATAATAACTATAATAATATGAGGATGATGATGATCATGATAATGATGTGTGTATGTATGTATATCTATCTAATATTTAGCAGTCCTTTTTGACAGATCGTGTACACTAGTATAGCATATTTCTCTTCTTGTCAGTATGAAGCATTTTTCTGGACACAGGCTGATTTACATCTTAAATCACCTCTCAATGTTTATTTCGTATCAGTGGAAATATAGGTTAGAAGCTGTTTTGTATGCAGTCCTGTAAAGATAAAACTTCATAGATCAAAATTTCTTATGACTCGGAGATTTATAATGGCCAGGCTTAGACACAAGGTCTCTAGGATAAAATTTACTTTTCTGAGGGATAATATTAACAGAAGTGATTTTGAAGGTAGAGGCAGATTTTTATCTTATATTTATGTAACCAAAATTTTTAGGTCAGTATGTTTATTGAATATGAATGTTTTTTTTTTTTTTCAAGATATGATTGTTATTGTTTTTAAGGGGTTGTAAAAAGAATTTAACTATTTTTGTAAGTCTCTCTCTATCTCTCTCTCTCTCTCTCTCTCTCTCTCTCTCTCTCTCTCTCTCTCTCTCTCTCTCTCTCTCTCTCTCTCTCTCTCTCTCAGAGGTAAACCTGGGTGCAAATAGGAAAACTATATACGTGCTATTGAAAGTAAAATCTATTTTACGTAAACTTGAAAAAACCGTAATTTTAATCGGAAAATCTCCGTAAAGATATACGGTTTTCAGCCGTATTTCAGTTAAATACAAGGCCTTAATTCTACTCTACTTTATTATTATCTTTTACGTTTTGGCGACCGTAATATTACTCCTTTACGGTAATATATCCGTTTTTAAAGCGGTAAATGTCTGGCAACATTTATTTCAGGATTTTTACCGTTTTACGTCAAATTTTCAAGTGTATTCTGCCTTATTTCCATGTCTCTGCAGATCACATTGATAATTTGTTAGCTCATTAAACCACTCCAACTTACGTAAAACTATTTTTAGCATATTACATATATGACATCACGTATCTTTGAAGGTTTCATATTGATTTTAACTTTTTTGCATTTTAATGTGAAATTAGATCGTAATGTCAAAATATATTTAGAAATATAAGTGTGTGGTAATAATTCTGTATTTGGATAGTAAAATGTATTGGTTATCAATTAGAAGAGCGAATATGAAATTTAAGAAAACTTTACTTATATTTCGAGCCCTTGGGTAATGGTATGTTTGTTTACAATATTGATATTAAATTAATTGTCTTTTTCAGTGATTTTTTAACTAGCAAGCTTTGGAATTTTCTTATTTTTTCAGTTTTTTATTAACTCGTTTAACCCTATTTTACTTTCTTCATCCCTCTACATTACCTAGTTGTTTCGAGCGTTGGCTAAAGAATGTTATCGGCGGTTCTTGTAAATAAAAAATAGAAAATTTAAATATATAAAATTTATTTTTAAGAAACAAATATTCTAAAATATGATGAAAAGAGGAAGTTCTGGATGTGATTTTAAACATCGATATTAAAGTAATTTATTAATGGAAGTGAAGAGGAAAGTATGGTAATCTCCGTAGAAAGGAACATGGCCATTTGTCTTATGCTGGACAGAATTTGCTTGGTTTTATGTCCCTATATGCCATAGAGGCTAAGGTTAGACGTTTTCACTATCTTATTGAAACATGGTGCCATTGGCCTTCCTCCTCATCCTCCTCCTGCTCCTCCTCCTCCCCCTCCTCCTTCTCCTCCCCCTCCTCCTTCTCCTCCTTCTCCTCCCCCTCCTCCTTCTCCTCCTTCTCCTCCCCCTCCTCCTTCTCCTCTTCCTCCTCCTTCTCCTCTTCCTTCTCCACCTCTTCCTTCTCCTTCTCCTCCTCCTCCTCTTCCTTCTCCTCCTCCTCCTCTTCCTTCTCCTCCCCCTCCTCCTCCCCCCCCCCTCCTCCTCCTCCTCTTCCTTCTCCTCCTCCCCCTCCTCCTCTTCCTCCTCCTCCTCCTCCTCTTCCTCCTCCCCCTCCTCCTTCTCCTCTTCCTGCTTCTCCTTCTCCTGCTTCTCCTTCTCCTCCTCCTCCTCCTCCTCCTCTCCCTCCTCCTCCTCTCCCTCCTCCTCCTCCCCCCCCCTCCTCTCCCTCCTCCTCCTCCCCCCCCCCATGTCCAGCCATCTAGCTCACTGGCCAACTTTTGGTGGCCATCATGTCTTTGTGGCCGAAGATAAAACGGCCGAGTTTTTATGGAAAGGCCGAGCCATAAAATAGTAGCCCTTATGGGCCCTTGCTTACAAAAATATGTAAGCTTCATTTATAGTCCACTTCGACAGCGGTAAGCATCTTTTCACCGGTAGGAGACTATAACTTTCCCAAATTCTCCACGCGAACCATATGCTGTATGAATCCCAATCGCTCACTGCTGTATGAATCCCAATCCAATCGCTCACTGCTGTATGAATCCCAATCCAATCGCTCAATGCTGTATGAATCCCAATCCAATCGCTTACTAAAGTATGAATCCTAATCTCACATTGCTTTACCGTGTGAATCCCAATCGCTCACTGATGTATGAATCCGTATCTCTCAGTGCTGTATGAATCCCAATCGCTCACTGATGTATGAATCCCTATCTCTCACTGCTGTATGAATCCAAATTGTTCGTTGATGTATGAATCCCAATCGCTCACTGCTGTATGAATCCCAGTCTCGCATTGCTGTATGGCCCCCAATCGCTCACTGCTATATGAACCCCATCTCTCAATTGAATCCCAATCGCTCACTGCTGTATGAATCCCAATCCAATCTCTCATTGCTGTGTAAATCCCAATCTCTCACTTCTGTATGACTCCCAATCTCTCGTTGCTGTACGAATCTCAATCGCTCACTGCCGTATGATTCCAAATCCAATCGGTCACAGCTGTATGAATCCCAATCTCTCATTTGAATCCCAATCGCTCACTGCTGTATGAATCCCAATCTCTCATTTGAATCCCAATCGCTCACTGCTGTATGAATGTTTCCCTACTCTTGAGTAAAATTGTGGCCAGGAAGTTGTTCACAAACAGACAAACAATGGCGAAAACACAACATCCTTTCAAGTTCGTTGGTGGAGGTAATAATTGGCTAGAGCAAAAAATATGTATTTTCAAGGACACAGGCTTAATCAATCTTTTAATGTATTTAGTGGATTTTTTCTTTATCTTTCAATGTTCTGTATATTGTCCAGGCTGTGTCGCCTTCTTTCCTGACCATGTTAAATCAGTTTTTTCCCTGTCACCCATTCGTTGCCTGAGCGCTTCGCAAGAATTTTTTTTTTTTTTTTTTTTTTTTTTTTTTTTTTTTTTTTTTTTCGTGTTGAACAAGTTCTATGGGCATCAACTCGGTTGTTAAGCAAAATTAAAAAAAAATAAAAAATCTCCCTTTTCCAACCATTCCGGTGTACTTTTTAATAATTCCAAAGTGAAAAAAGGGAGCAGAGATGGTGTCGGTGTTAGTCGTCTCTCCGCGGAGGGAGACTCAAAATGTGCTCTTCTCTGTATTTTCTCTTGTTGATTTGGTCATGACATCACTCATGAGTATAGTTAACCAAAGGTTCAATTAGTTTTCCCGTGGTATGGTTCTTTGATCTGGCGTCACAAACTTGTCGTACAGTATAATTGACTGGTTCGGCTTTGACTGTTACTGTTCTTAAAGTGTTGCATTTTGATTTTTCATTATTTATAGTTTATTTATTTTCCTTTTCTCGTTTAGCTATTTTTTCCTTCAGCCGTGGGATAGTTCGTTGATCTGGCGTCACAAACTTGTACAGTTTTATTGACTGGTTCAGCTATGGCTGTTACTGTTCTTTAAGTGTTGTATTTTGATTGTACATTATTTATAGTTTATTTGTTTTCTTTCCTCGTTGGGCTATTTTTTCCTTCTGCTTGGTATCGTTCGTTAATCAGGCGTCACAAACTTGTCGTACAGTTTTATTGACTGGTTCAGCTTTGACTTTTTTTGTTCATAAAGTGTTGCATTTTGATTGTTCATTATTTATAGTTTATTTATTTTCTTTCCTCGTTGGGCTATTTTTTCCTTCTGCTTGGTATGGTTCGTTGATCTGGTGTCACAAACTTGTACAGTTTTATTGACTGGTTTAGCTTTGGCTGTTTTCTGTTCTTAAAGTGTTTTATTTTGATTGTTCACTATTTGCAGTTTGTTTATTTCCATATTTCCTTTCCTATCCTGGCTATTTTTTCCTTGTTAGAGCCCTTGGGCTTATATCATCCTGCTTTTCCAACTAGAGGTATAACTTAGCATGTAATAATAACAATAATGATAATAAAGTTAATAATAATAGTAATAATAATAATAATAATAATAATAATTAATATTATTATTATTATTACTATTCTTAAATACTCTAAGCATTCCTTAATGAAATATAGATATAATCATCCTCCCAAGAAGTTTTTTTTTTCACTTCCTGGAAATTCCTGGAACTTCCTGGAAATCTCATCACGTTGGGTCGAGTGTAAATTGGGAAATGGTAGCGCTTCAAATGACACAGGAAAGCCACCAGGTTGGGCTGAAGACGGAGCAACATTTGACCTTACATTTGAGCTTTGTTAATTACAGGTAATGGGATATAGCGCTGGGATCCAGGTAGGGATTTTGACTCGCTCACAGACTCCCAGTTGATCGTCGGGATGAAGAGCGTAGTTGCAATGCTGTATGTTCATTAGGTAGAAATTGATCTCGCTCAAAGTGAGGTTAATTTATTTTTCTTTTAGTCTCTTGTTTTCTGTGTTCGTTGTTTTATTTATTTATTCACGGTTCTGTATATATATATATATATATATATATATATATATATATATATATATATATATATATATATATATATATATTTATTTATTTATTTATTTATTTATTCATTCATTTATATTTATTTATTCATTCATTTATATATTTATTTATTTGTATATTTATTTTTTTAAGAATTCGCTTATTCACTTCATCTTTCATTTATGTGAATATTTCAGTTTTCACAAGCGTTCTCTGTTTTGTCATATATTTTATTTCTATTTTTTTTTATTATTTACTTTTACTCCTATTTGGTACTTTTTACATATTAGCAGTGTTTTCTTGATACTTTCAAGTCCCGTAGATAAATTTTTATTTTGTCTAAGAATTATAGACTATGAATAAGTCTACCAAAAAGAAACATATCCTTATGTTTTCATTCATTAGGATAGAATTGAATATAAAAAGCGACTTAAAATAGGAATTATTGCCGTAAGAAGTATACTAATTGCATTGGTATTCAATATTCGTATTCTCTTGCTTGAGAGTACAATCGGTCACACTATTCTATCTCTTTTCTCTTCCTCTTGTTTTGTTAAAGTTTTTATAGTTTATATGGGAGATATTTATTTTAATGTTACTGTTCTTGAAATATATAATTTTTCCTTGATTCCTCTCCTCACTGGGCTATTTTCCCTGTTGGAGCCACTGGTATTATAGCATCCTCCTTTTCCAACTAGGGTTGTAGCTTAGCAATGAATAATAATGATAATAATAATAATAATAATAAAAATAATAATAATAAAAGTATCCAATATTCGTATTCTCTTGCTTGAAGGTACACTCGGGCATACTATTCTATCTTATTTCTCTTCCTCTTATTTTGTTAAAGGTTTTATAGTTTATATAGGAGATATTTATTTTAATGTTACTGTTCTTGAAATATATAATTTTTCCTTGATTCCTCTCCTCACTGGGCTATTTTCCCTGTTGGAGCCACTGGGATTATAGCATCCTGCTTTTCCAACTAGAATTGTAGCTTAATAATAATAATAATAATAATAATAATAATAATAATAATAATAATAATAATAATAATAATAATTAGCGAGTTTATGCGGCTATTCACACAATAGGCATTGTAAATTCCATGTAAACTTGCCTCCATTTCCCCCCTCCCCCCCTAGGGAAATATTAAAGTTGAAAGCCTTACAAATAGGATTTGATCCGATGTATCTGTAAATGGCTGTTAATTCGAATTCTCCATTTTGACGGAAAATATACTTCTGGGGACGATAAGCCTCACGCTGTGCGGTGGAAGTATATTATGTAAATAGTCGGTGTTTACTTCGGACTTTCATTTCGCAATATCCACTTTCGCTAATATAAAGATTTCGAGGATTTTCGCAACTGGGAGGTGATTTCGCTCTTCGTGCATAATGGTTGAAGAGTTCTGTCAGTCAGGAAGTTTGATCTCTGATAGAAATTTGAATAAGGCTTAGAAATGATTTAGGTCTGTATTTGTCCCGGATAGAAATCTTGAATAAAATGAGGCGAGAAATATTTTGCAGGATATGATGTAAAATTTATTAATAACTCGATCCGATGAAATTTACGGATTCTCAATATAAGACAAAATGATGCGATATGTCTGAAGAGTTCAATCAGGAAGTTAGATCTCTTATAGAATTTTGAATAAGATAAGGCTTAAAAATGATTTAGATATGTATTTGTCCCGGATGGAAATCTTGAATAGAATGAGGCGAGAAATATTTTACATGATATGTAATAAAATAGATTAATAACTCGTTCCGATGAAGAAATTGACGGATTCTCAATATAAGACAAAATGATCCGATAGGTCTAAAGATTTCAATCAGGAAGTTAGATTCTCTGATAGAAATTCGAATAAAGTAAGGCTTAGAAATGATTTAGGTCTGTATTTGTCCCCGATGGAAATCTTGAGTAAAATGAGGTGAGAAATATTTTGCATGATATGATGTTTTTATGTTGACAAGGCTGACATGAGTCTTTTTATTGTTTGTATATGACATATCTGTTTTTGACGTTGTTAATAGTTTATATAGGACATATCTGTTTTGACGCTGTTATTGTTTTTAGAATGATATATTGTTAATCTATCCTCATCATTTATTTATTTCCTTATTTCCTTTCCTCACTGGGCTATTTTTCCCTGTTGGAGCCTTGGGTTTATAGCATCTTGCTTTTCCAACGAGGGTTGTAGCTTGGCTAGTAATAATAATAATAATAATAATAATAATAATAATAATAATAATAATAATAATGAAATTTATTAATAACTCGTTCCGATGAAGAAATTGACGGATTCTCAATATAAGACAAAATGATGCGATATGTCTGAAGACTTCAGTCAGGAAGTTTGATCTCTGATAGAAATTTGAATAAGGCTTGGAAATGATTTAGGTCTGTATTTGTCCCGGGTGAAAATCTTGAATAAGATGAGGCGAGAAATATTTTGCATGATATGATGTAATAAAATTTATTAATAACTCGTTCCGATGAAGAAATTTACGGATTCTCAATATAAGACAAAATGATGCGATATGTCTGAAGACTTCAGTCAGGAAGTTAGATCTCTGATAGAAATTTGAATAAAGTAAGGATAGAAATGATTTAGGTCTGTATTTGTCCCGGATAGAAATCTTGAATAAGATGAGGCGAGAAATAGTTTTCTTGATATGATATAATAAAATTGATTAATCGCTTCAAACTTCACTATGTATCAAATTTTACTAGGAGGAGGACACTCCAAAATCAAAACATTGTTCTCTAGTCTTGGGTAGTGCCATAGCCTCTGTACCATGGTCTTCCATTGTCTTAGGTTAGAGTTCTTTTTCTTGAGGGTACACTCGGGCGCACCAATCTATCTTATTTCGCTTCCTCTTGGGTTTTTAAAGTTTTTATACTTTGTATAGGAAATATTTATTTTAATGTTGTTACTGATAAAGTATTTTATATTAATTGTTAATTACTTTTCTTGTATTTCCTTATTTCCTTTCCTCACTGGGATATTTTCCCTGTTGGAGCCCTCGGGCTTATAGCTTTCTGCTTTTCCAACTAGGGTTGTAGCTTAGCAAGTAATGATAATAATAATAATAATAATAATAATAATAATAATAATAATAATAATAATAATAATAATAATAATAATACCGATGGAGAAGTTTACGGATTCTCAATATAATACAAAATGATACGATGACGATATACTCAAACATGAGCGAAGACATTCCCCACCCCACCCAGCCCCTCCCTTCCCCCATCCCCCACAATCCAATAACACTTGATATGCAACGAATCGTGCATGTAACAGCATCTCTACGCAATGAGGGGCAGTCTGCAACAGCTGCTTAGAGCAAGGGCAGTTTGTAACATCTGCAAGAGCATTTCTGACGTGTAATGGATCATACGCTGACACCGACCTGCTAATTCCTCCCCGCGTCCTTTTGGCAATTTCTCAGCAGTCCGCCTGAAGGAAGGAGCCCCTAGGGGGAGAGGGGGCTTAAAGGATGGGTCCTCAAGGGCATGGAGACGAGGGGTACGAACCTACGAGGTGACTCGTCTGGAGATGGAGACCCCCGGGGGAGAGGGGGGCTTAAAGGATTTGTCCTCAAGGGTATGGAGACGAGGGGTACGAGCCTACGAGGTGACTCGTCTGGTGACGGAGACCCCCGGGGGAGAAGGGGTTTAAAGGATGGATCCTCAAGGGCATGGAGACGAGGGGTACGAGGTGACTTGGTCTGGCATTGTTGCTTGAGGGATGAGGAAGTTAGATAGGGATGGGGAGAGGGAGAGGGATTAGAGCTAACATGTCTCCGGAGTATATTAGTGGGGGCCTTATCTTGCTAGATCCGTCATGTTGCATCCGGCGGTGTTGCAATGATGATGATGATGATGATGGCCTTGTTGATTTGGAAGGCCGGTCACCTTCTGATGTATGGACATTTCTGCTACAGTAGCATTCGTATCCCATTATTATTATTATTATTATTATTATTGTTGTTGTTGTTGTTGTTGTTACTACTACTACTACTACTACTACTACTAGTATTACTACTACTACTACTACTACTACTACTACTACTACTACTACTACTACTACTACTACTAGCTAAGCTACAAGCGTAGTTGGAAAAGCAGGATGCTATAAGCATAAGGGCTCCAACGGAGAAAAATATCCCAATGAGGAAAGGAAATAGAGAAATGAATAAATAAGAGAACTAATGAACAATTAAAATAACACATTTTAAAAACAGTAACAGCATTAAAATGGGTATTTCATAAATAAACTATAAAAAGGGTCTTATGTCACCATGTTCAACATAAAAACATTCGCTGTAAGTTTTAACTCTTGTAGTTCCACCGATTCAACTATCTGATTAGGAACACCGAACTATTTACCTACGTTGGTTCCAAATGGATTTTGTTCTTAGGTGATAACGATGTATGCTGGGAAGCAGGAGTTAGTTGATAAGTGCTATCAGATAAGTCATAAGGCTTATTTAGCTTTCATTTGTTGATTTTATTTTAGTATCATTTTAAGAAAGTAGGTTCTGGTTGTTTAAAATTTCTAACCTTCTGCCTAATGGAAATTTTATCCAAATAAAAGGCCTCTCTCCTATATGGAAAGAGTCTATTTTTGACATATCATTATGTATGATTGTTAGTATTTTCCATCTGTTAGTATGCCCCTGTGAGCTTACTTTTTTATTACTTTTCATACATATAATATCACTATTACTTTGGAGAGGGATGTTGCCTATTTTAGAGTTTCAAGTTCTATATAGAGGTATTGAGTTGTAATGATAATTATCACAGATAGGTTTAAAGTTGGGAAGCATTAACATTACCAGATATATTAATTATTCTGTTCATTTTGTGGTAGTAAACTTTGATATTTCCTAAATTGATTTTATTTATTCATTCATATATATATATATATGTATATACATATACATATATATATATATATATATATATGTATATACATATACATATATATATGTATATACATATATAAATATATATATATATATATATATATGTATATACATATATATATATGTATATATATATATATAAGTATATATATATACATATATATATATATATATACAGTATATATAACATATATATATATATACAGCTATATATATACATATATATATATATATATACAGTATATATATATAATTTGCAGCAGTAAAGTTATAACGATTCTTTTCATTTTCTTCATTGTTATTCGCCGTATGTTTTACGACCACAAAAAAACACGTGCTATTCTGCGATGACTTGGTAATGTTCTGATAACGTGTTTAATTTACCCCAGCGAGAATAATAATGATCTGTTGTCGACCATTCTATCCACATGACCGAACATATGCATAATACTCTTGACCTTTTCTTTCAAGTATACTGACCGATTCTCTCTTTTCATCTTCCCTATCTATTTATTTTCTTACACCACATCCATTCTCAAACAGTCCACCTCAACATTTCAACCTTACTTTGCTCTTTCATAAACATTCATAATCCTTACTTCACATCCATACCTGTGAGTTGGCTCAACTACCCATTCATATATAGTCTCTTTGGCGTTCACTGGAAATATGAAGCTCCTGCTAATCTTTGCATAAATCCTGTTGCCTTCCTTGCTAACCCTATTCTGTAATCACTAATCATCTCTTATCTCACCTTCTTACCATTCGGTATATTTACACCAATTACTTTTGTTCATATCCAATCTAACTTTCTAATATATAGTTATATGTGATATATAAGTACGTATGATATATATCTGTTAGCTCGGATCAGTGAAGGTAGGAGAATTTTGCGTGATCGTTTACAGCAAATCAACCTTGTATGGGTGTCCCTGACTAGTACAGTTTTCCTGATCATGCTGACCCTTTCACCACGTTAGGGTATCTCCACTCGAGGTGTGTGTATATATATATATATATATATATTTTTAATTATATAGATAATCATATATATATTTAGTATATATATAGATAAATATATTATATGTGTGTGCATATATAGTATAATATATTATATGTGTATATATAATGTATATATATGTATCTATATATAAATATTGTATATATATATATATATATTATATATGTATATATGATACATTTGTATATATATATATATGTATATATATGTATATATATGTATACTTATATATATATAACACACACGTATATATATATATATATATTAAATATATACATACATACATACATACACACATTGCGTGTGTGTTGTAAAGAGTGATAGAATAAAACGGAAAAAACAATGATAATTTCAAGTTTTTGTCAGTTCTATCGAGAATTTGATATATGAATAATCGATTATCCACCACAGAAAGATTCTAACTGGCAGGGTAATCGAAAGCTATGAAATTTTCATTGAATACCTTTATTCATTTCCTCCTATCTTTCAATAATATAAGATCTTTCTCGGCATCGCCTATTACATTGAATCACTGTTTATTCCATTCAAAATTTAGGATGACGATCAAATACTAAAGGCGTTGTTTATATTTTAAAGTTTTTTGACACCCCTTTCAATTTTTGAAATCGCCTTCTATAAGATTTATTATGTAAAGTTTTCCTGAGTGGCTATACCTTAACGTGGTGAAAGGGTTTGCTTATCGGTAAGATTATTATTATTATTATTATTATTATTATTATTATTATTATTATTATTATTATTATTATTACTTGCTAAGCTACAGCCCTAGTTGGAAAAGCAGGATGCTATAAGCCCAGGTGCTCCAACAAGGAAAATAGCTCTGTCAGGAAAAGGAACAAGGGAAAATAAAATATTGAAATAAATATCACTTATAAACTAAGAAAACTTCAACAAACAAGAGGAGAGAAATAAGATATAAGATAGAACAGTGTGCCCGAGTGTAACGTCAAGCAAGAGAACTCTACCCCAAGACAGTGGAAGACCATGGTACAGAGGCTTATGGCACTACCCAAAGATTAGAGATCAATGGTTTGATTAGCAAACCTCTACTAGTGAGGGCCACCCATACTAGGTTGGTTTGCTGTGAGTGATCAGACGAAAATCTTCCAAACGTCACCAATCCGCATTGTGAGTGTGGTGATGAAAATGGCCAAACCCCAGTCATGAGATATCTCTGAAGCCTTTGTCCTGCAGTGAACTAGAAATGGCTGCATTTGTTTTTGTTGTTGTTGTTTGTTGTTGTTCCTGTTGAGTATAGTTTTTAAAAATTTACTCTTTGGGGGGGGGCGCCTGTGTTTTCGTTTTTCAAATCAATTTGTATCATGTATAGTGCAGTGTGTCGTAATGCAATGAACTAGAAATGGTTGCATTTGTTTTTGTTGTTGTTGTTGTTGTTGGTGTTAGTATGGTTTTTGAAAACTTATTATATATATATATATATATATATGTATATTGTGTAATATATATATATATAATATATATATGTATATATGTTGTGACGGCGCCGAGTAAGGTTGTGAACTCAGTCGTTTCCAACCTGCCTTTGAGTTCACAACCTTACTCGGCGCCGTGTTTCACACAATATATACCAAAGGGGAATTATGTACAATTGTGTGAAACACGGTTGGTACAATGTGTAATATATATATAATGTATATATATATATATATATATATATATTGGCTGTTTCCGTTTTTCAATCAATTTATATCACGTATAGTACAGTGTGCGAGGCGCCGGTAAGGCTATAACTGAAAAGCGAGGTGAAAGCCACTAACTTTATCTCGATAGAAGATGAGTTTATATACAACTCATTCCAAGCAAGAACGGCACAAACATTAAAACACAATAATTCAAGAACAAACAGCCTTAAACATCCGGTGGTAGTTTTTAATTAACCTGACTAGTTTGTATTTTACAGAATTTATATACTAAAGTAAGTAAATCTTAATTTCCTTAATAATACGGTAAAGTCGTCTATCGGCAAACACTAATAATTCCTACATTGCTTAGTTATCATGGAATCTTTTTTTTCTATTCCGCGAAAAATACTACTTTGTTTCTGTAATCGCTTTTGGAAATATATTGGCGTAATTCATGCAATTATGTAATATGGAAAAAAAATCATAAGTTCTAAATGTGTACGTTGAAAACCCTTATAGCAAGTTTTTCTGTTTCCTGTTATTTAAGTAAATGAAAGGGTATTGAATGTATAAATTTTAATGAATTTCTATTATACTTTTTTTTATTGATAATTAACTTTAAAATCGATGATAATGTATCCTTATTACAGATTTTCCACAATGTTATTTTCTAATGTTTTTTTTTTTTTTTTGTAGGACTATTAAGATTTATTTTTGTTTTAGGGTTTAGTTTTAAGAAAATGCTCTCTCTCTCTCTCTCTCTCTCTCTCTCTCTCTCTCTCTCTCTCTCTCTCGCTTTAGAAAAATAAATTCTCCGAGGACTCAATAATTGATGAAAGATGACGGATGGGGGGAAGACAAATGAATATTTCAATACCTTTCTGATGTTCAAAATCCACTTCAAGATTTATGACCTCCTCCTCCTCCTCTTCCTCCTCCTCCCTCCCCTCCCTTCCCTCCCTCCCTCCTCCTCCTCCTCCTCCTCCCTCCCCTCCTTCCCTCCCTCCCTCCTCCTCCTCCTCCTCCTCCTCCTCCCTCCCCTCCTTCCCTCCCTCCCTCCTCCCTCCTCCTTCCCTCCCTCCCTCCTCCCTCCCTCCCTCCTCTCCTCCTCCTCCTCCTCCTCCTCCCTCCCTCCCTCCCTCCTCCCTCCCTCCCTCCCTTCCTCCTCCTCCTCCTCCTTCCCTCCCTCCCTCCCTCTCTCCTCCTCCCTCCCTCCCTCCTCCTCCTCCTCCTCCTCCTCCTCCTCCTCCTCCCTCCTCCCTCCTCTCCCCCTCCTCCTCCTCATCCTCCCCTCCTCCTCCTTCTCCACGCCCGAAGAGGCGCAATTTCCCATAGGTTTATTAATAATGATGAAGAATTTGGAAGAGAGGAGAAAATACTCAAGGGTAAATGCACGACCTCCGGAACGTAGCGTTAAGGGGCGTACCGAAAGGTTACGTATAATTCATACACGTGCATTCATGAATGCACCTGTGCATTGCGCACGTGAATGTAGCCAGAGTGCAATCTTCTGGAAATGGTTT
>NC_090752.1:18062685-18070185 GCF_036898095.1 Palaemon carinicauda
GAAATAAGTGGATGGGGGAAAGGAAAAATGGTTAAGAAAAGGGTAGGGGTGGAGTGCATGGAATGGTAGAAATGGGAAGTATAAACAGAAAAACAAGCTTTAAGGAAGGATGGTGGATAAGATGCATTTCTTAGGTTAAATACAACGATGGATTTCATGAGCAAATAAGTGATAGAGTAAAAAAAAAAATTGAAGAAAGGGGAGATGGAAGTAGAGTAGATGGAATAATAAAAATGGGTAGTATGTCTTCGTGGAAAGAGAATAAACGAGCTATAGGTCGTGAAGGAGAAATGATGGTGAGTAAGATGCATTTCTGAAGTTAAATAGAACGATGGATTTCAACATAAAATAAGTGGAAGAGGAAAAGAAAAAATGAATGAAAAGGGGGATAGGAGTGGAGTAGATGGAATAGTAAAAAGGGATAGAATGTCTTAGCGTAAAGAGAATAAATGAGGTAGAGGTCGTGAAGGAGAAAGGATGGAGGCCAAGATGCATTTCTGGAGCTAAAGAGAAGGATGGATTTCACGAGCAAATAAATGGAAGAAGAAAAGAAAACATGGATGAAAAGGGGGATGGAAGTGAAGTAGATGGAAAGATAAAAATGGGTAGAATGTGTTAGCGTAAAGAGAATAAACGAGCTATAAGTCATGAAGAAGATAGAATGTAAGACAAGATGCATTTTCCGAAGTTAAAGAGAAGTATGTTCTTGGTGAACCTTCGGTTGTATTAAGGGTAAAGGGAGATGAACGAGTCTCCAACGTGATGGAGTAAAGAAGAGGGCGTCTAAAGAGGGATAGACGAAATGTTAATGAGCACGAGAGTAAAGTTAGGACAGAATTGAGGTCAGTGGGACGGGGAAAAGGTAAAGGTATGTGTACAACTAAATCAATCTCTCTCTCTCTCTCTCTCTCTCTCTCTCTCTCTCTCTCTCTCTCTCTCTCTCTCTCTATATATATATATATAATATATATATATATACACTATATATATATATATACATATATATACACTATATATACATATATATATATATATATATATATATATTATATATATACTACACACACATATATATATGTATATATATATATATATATGTTATATATAAATTAATATAGAATCAAAAAGTAAATGAGAGGTACAGAAGGTCAGGAAATCCTTTGTTTTTATAATAAACTAGAAGAAACAAGAAAATTGGGAACTGGAAATTATAAAGCCAATTAAGAGTAATCATCAGAGAGCATATCCAGTAACCAAATGATCTTTAACACACACACACACTAACTATACATATATATATATATATATATATATATATATATAATATATATATATATACATATATATATATATATATATATATATATATATATATATATATATATATATATATATATAATATATATATATTCAGCAGCAGTTATTATTCACGGAAGGAATAAAAGGATATCACAAATATGTAGTTCTTTATGAAATATCTAACCAGCATAAAATCATTATCTTCAATAATGAATGACAGAGTTTTCATGATATACAAATCATTCATTCTAAGCCGACTTTTTCAATAAGTTATTCAACGCGAGATAATTACATGAAGATTATAAGGTTACTTCCAAAGTCTCATCAAATTTGAGATATTTGGTACTACAGAATATAGAAAAATAATCAAAATTAAATCAATAATGAAATGCAACAATAAAATGATAGAAAATAAAATAATTTTTAGGTAGAAATTCTTTTTTTCAAAAAATTCACAAAACTAAGGAACAAGAAAACAATAAGTAAAAAATCTAAGAAATGCTTAATTACTTGCGCTCATGGAATGGGAATGTTATAAGAATGTTAATAGCTTCATACCACAAACACGAACCTCGGCATGAATACCTAACAAAAAAATGTGTAATCAGGGTCATAGAAGTTTGTTTCCCTTGTTCACGAATGGCAAGTAGTCATTCAGAGTGATTAGTTGAAAGAAAAGTATCATGTACTCTAGAGTAATGGAGCAATTATGGGGAAAACAATTTCTCAATAGAAGTTAATACTAATGAAAGTCATTAACTGAAAGAAAAGAATTGTGTACTTGGGTCTTTTGTGAAAAAAAAAACAATCTATGAACAAGAATTAATATATATAACGTCCCTTACTGGGGTTCGAGTCCCTCTCAACCCTCGTAAGTTTCTTTGGTAGCTACAACCTTACCGTCCTTGTGAACGAGGGATGGGGGTTTGTGGGAGCCTATAGGTTTATCTGCTCAGTCATCAGCAGCCATTGCCTGGCCCTCCTTGTTCCTAGCTTGGTTGGAGAGGGGGCTTGAAAGCTGAGCATAAAGTAACAATGGTCAGTCTCTAGGGCATTGTCCTACTTGATAGGGCAATGTTACTGTCCCTTGTCTGTGCCATTCATGAGTGGCCTTTAAACCTAATATCCTCTGCAAGGGGCTTGGGCGCAGATCATATGAAATATGGTCAGTGCAGGGCATTGTCCTACTTAATGAGGCAATGTCACTGTCCCTTGCATCTGCCATTCATGAGTGGCCTTTAAACCTTATATCCTCTGCATAATGGCATCCTATGATATCAAATAAAGTCAGAGAAAACTTATATAAATTTTGATGATCTCGAATAAGTTTGACAGCGATTTACTGCTTCATATCACAGTAAAAGGTTCCGCATATGGCGTCCCAGAAAGGACCTCTCAAGGACGGCTAATGCAGGACACATTATCTAAAGCATCTCGCGTCCTAATGGCCAAGCTTGGAACAACTATGTCATATGACAGCAGTCAAGAAAAGGACCATTTTGAAAATGGTTCCAAAAGTGAAAACAGAAAAAAAAGGACAAGGGCTTATTATCCTCTTTCAACCTATTGCAAAAGCGCCTATTATATCCAGCTGTCAACAAAAGGAAAATTTTGAAAATATTTATTAAAAAAAAAAAGTGCAAATGGAAAATAAAAGACATTTGCTTATTGTCTCATCCCAACCTATTCCAAAACCGCCTAACCTAACCCAGGCCGTCAACTGAAGGACCCTTTTGAAAATGGTTCAAAAAAGAAAGAAAAAAGAACAATAACTTATAGTCCCTCTTTCAACCTATTCCAAACCGCCTATCCCATCCCAACCGTTAACAAGACGACCATTTTGAAAATCTTTCAAAAAGTGAAAATAGAAAAAGAACATTCGCTTCCTGTCTCATTTCAACCTATTCCAAAAAGCACCTATTCCACCCCAACATCCTTTCCACAAGCCAGTCCCGTCCTTTCACCCAACCCCCCACATCCTTCACAACGAGCTAGATTACAAACAAACAAATGTACACACACGGACACACGCAGGAAAATTACAAGAAACGAAAACGGACTTTTGTTTTTCTTTATATAAGTAAATAGCGCCATTTAGTGGGTGGCACAAGAAAACTTTCTAATGGAAGCGTCACCTAGTGGCAGGAGGGGGAAAAATGAATCGTCGCGAAAGAGAGAAGGAAGAAAAGAGGAAATGTAAGTGTGTGGGGGGGAGGGGGAGTTGAGGCTTTCACCATGAAATTTTTCATCATTACTTTGGGTGTACTTAATAATCACTGAGCCTTCTTCTAATATTTGTTTCTGTTATGGCTGCAACTATTTCTTCTACTTACCCCTGTCACTTACGGACGATGGCAAAAGGACACCAGAGAGCCTTTTGGACCACAACTTGGGGGTGGGGGTGGGGAGAGACAGAGTGAGGGGGGGGGGAGTGGACACAGCTACAAGGAAGATGGACTTAACAACAGTCTGAGACATGGCGATAAAGGGAAAGACAAACTAAGAGTTAGAAAGAAGAGGCACTTTGGTGTCAGGATTATATTGTCCTCTCCAATTTTTTTTAACAGTTTAAAAAATGTTTAAAGTAAAAATTAAAAGTAAATAAAAACTGGAAGCATTAGAACTTGATATAGTAAATCAAATCTAGAAACACTAGAACATTATATAAACTACGTAACTAATATGATATTTCGTACAGCAAATCAAACTGAATAACGGAAATAATAATACATCTATGTCGTAGGCCTTTTAATGTCAAGATTATATATATATATATATATATATATATTATATATATATATATATATATATATATATATATATATATATATATATTTGAAAACTGTTTTAAAAAAAAGTTGAACAGTAAACGAAAAGCAAATCAAACCTAAAAACATTAAACAACACTCATTGAATAACGGATATGACGTCGACCAATTGCATGTTTACAAAACAGCAAGATCTCCAGTAAACAGCTTACCTCAAAGACTAAAATTCTATCCGCGCGACTCGGCCAAGTCCAGAAAATTTAAGCTGGCGATATCATTGCGATATATCTCTTGAGAAAACTTTAAATGATATCAAGATGATAGGAATTCTTGGTCCAAGTGAATTTGGCCCTGAGGTAACAGAGAAGGGAAACTTTTCCAATTAGCTAATAAGGACGTTTTCAACTCGAGTACCCACGACGCACCACAACCCCAGTTTCCTTTTTTTTTTTTTTTTTTTTTTTTTTTGGAGTAAACACGAATGTTCTCGAGAGTACAATCAGGAACAATTCTGGAGTATACACAAATGTTCTCATGAGTCCAGTCAGGAACAATTCTGGAGTATATATGAATGTCTTCATGAGTACAATCAGGAATAATTCTGGAGTATACACGAATGTCTTCATGAGTCCAATAAGGAACAATTCTGGACTATATATGAATGTCTTCAGGAGTCCAATCAGGAACAATTCTGGAGTATACATAAATGTTCTCACGAGTCCAATCAGGAACAATTCTGGAGTATACACAAATGTTCTCACGAGTCCAGTCAGGAACAATTCTGGAGTATATATGAATGTCTTCATGAGTCCAATCAGGAATAATTCTGGAGTATACACAAATGTTCTCCTGAGTCCAGTCAGGAACAATTCTGCAGTATGCACAAATGTTCTCAAGAGTCCAATCAGGAACAATTCTGGAGTATACATGAATGTCTTCATGAGTCCAATCAGGAACAATTGTGGAGTATACATGAATGTCTTCATGAGTCCAATCAGGAACAATTGTGGAGTATACACAAATGTTCTCATGAGTCCCAGTCATGAACAATTCTAGAGTATACACGAATGTCTTCATGGAGTCCAGTCAGGAACAATTCTAGAGTATACACAAATGTTCTCCTGAGTCCAGTCAGGAACAATTCTAGAGTATACACAATGTTCTCAGAGTCCAATCAGGAACAATTCTGGAGATATACATGAATGTCTTCATGAGTCCAATCAGGAACTATTCTGGAGTATACACACATGTTCTCATGAGTCCAATCAGGAACAATTCTGGAGTATACACAAATGTTCTCATGAGTCCAGTACACAAAACGTTCTCACGAGTCCAATCAGGAACAATTCTGGAGTATACACGAATGTTCTCATGCGTCCAATCAGGAACAATTCTGGAGTATACACAAATGTTCTCATGAGTCCAGACAGTAACAATTCTGGGAGTATACACGAATGTTCTCACAAGTCCAATCAGGAACAATTCTGGAGTATACACAAATGTTCTTATGAGTCCAATCAGGAACAATTCTGGAGTATACATGAATGTCTTCATGAGTCCAATCGGGAATGATTCTGAGGTATTCAGTTATGTTCTCATGAGTATAGTCAGGAACAATTCTGGAGTATACACGAATGTTCCCACGAGTCCGGTCAGGAACAATTCTGGAGTATACACTAATGTTCTCACGAGTCCAATCAGGAACCAATTCTGGAGTATACACAAATGTTCTCACGAGTCCAATCAGGAACAATTCTGGAGTATACACGAAATGTCCTTCATGAGTCCAATCAGGAACAATTCTGGAGTATACACAAATGTTCTCACGAGTCCAATCAGGAACAATTCTGGAGTATACACAAATGTTCTCACGAGTACAATCAGGAACAATTCTGGAGTATACACAAATGTTCTCAAAGCGTCCAGTCAGGAACATTTCTGGAGTATACACAAATGTGATCATGAGTCCAATCAGGAATAATTCTGAAGTATACACTTATGTTCTCATGAGTCCAATCAGGAAAAATTCTGGAGTATACACTTATGTTCTCACGAGTCCAATCAGGAAAAATTCTGGAGTAAACACGATTGTTCTCATGAGTCCAGTCAGGAAAAATTCTGGAGTATACAAAAATTTTCTCACGAGTCCAATCAGGAACCTTTCTGGAGTATACAAGAATGTTCCCATGAGTCCAATCAGGAACAATTCTGGAGTATACACAAATGTTCTCACGAGTCCAGTCAGGAACAAAAGGTTTGAAAACAGTTGTACAAATACTCTGTATGAAACTATTTCAATAAAGTATCAAATACTTTTAGCAGTTATTATATACAAACAAAATACATACAGTAAATAAGACGTAAACAAATCACAGAGAACAACTAATTAAAGTCAACGGGGAAATGGAAAACAACTACGAAAATAACCCATTCTTCGAGAGTTCCTGTATAATTTTCCTGTAATGAAATTTTTCTCCAAATGATCTATTTCCATTTGCAGACCTTTTAATTTGCTATTTTTATTCAAACTATAATCCCTAATAAAACAAACTGCTAAAACAAAACATTTCCGTGACACAGATGTACCCAATATAATCATATCCATTATTAATTTCATATTATGTTCTAGTGATTCTGAATTTGATTTGCTTTTTCCGTTTTCTTTTCAATCGTTTTACCCCCGTCAACGAAGTTAGCAGGCTGTGTGTTTTCACCCCTATTTGTCTGTTTGTGAACAACGTCCTGGCCACAATTTTATTCATAAAGTAGTGAAACTTTCAGGGATTAATTGTTATCTAGAGACTTGGAAGCGATTAAATTTTGAAAGTTCCAGGTCAAAGGTCGAGGTCAAGGTCGAGCAAAAAGTCGACCGAATTAACCATAACCTTAACCCCCATGGTTGTCACACAGACTTATTCAAATATACTTACGATGTAAATTGATTCTGGGAAAGGCAAGCTGGTTTCGCGAAATAAGCTGCAGTGGTGTAGGTCTGCACTCTGACTGCTTTTATAGTTAAATGTTATAATTAGGAAAAATTCTTGATAAACAAATTGCTAATTCACAATAGTCTATTGGAGATCCACTACTCACGACTTCGAAGCAACACCAGTGAAAAAACTAAACGCGTTTAAGGTACTTCGAAGCCTCTTCTCTCCTCTTCTAAACCCAAGTCCGACCGTGAATTAGTGAGCGAATAATTGTGTCTCTTACTCAAAGCAATGGTTTGCACCTGGCGTAATGGAACAGCCGAGACCGGGATTCACGAAAGCAGCAAATGTTGCTTGAGCCCAGTAAACGGCACGACCCGATTTCTCTAACAACACGTGAGCAATAACTTCAGAGGTTTTAACCCCTACACAAGCCGGTAGAGGAGGGGGGTACATGCTAGAGAATTCTCATACTAATTCATAGTACCTATCAAAATAGGAAG
>NC_090752.1:18085185-18090185 GCF_036898095.1 Palaemon carinicauda
ATGGAACAAGTTTACACATTAAAATCATATGAGAAGTCGTGACTAAATGAGATCAGGATATATAATGGACATAGACTAGATTCATATTTTGCCTAAAATGTTAATATCCCAAAATATCCCAAAATAGAATGAAGAGTACTTTCTGGGATAAGAGGCCTACTTGCACATATGCCACGATTTCAATGCAATCAGGCTAACTACATTTTCCTGTTTAATGTCGAGAAGTGCTGGATGGGGACACTACACATTAGGAGTAATAATGTTCGAGGTGATGAATTTGTAAGTTTTTAAGCTTTAAAATAAGCATTACACATAAAAAAATTAAAACAGACAATGGATGTTTAGGCCTATAATCACGGATTGAAAATTGCCCATCACAAAAAGTGGCTTTTTACCTCTGCCAACGAAGTTATATGGAGGTTATGTTTTCATCCCTGTTTGTGTGTGTGTGTGTGTGTGTGTGTGTGTGTGTTTGTGAACAGCTTCCAGGCACAATTCTAATCGTAGAGTACTGAAGCTTGCAGGGATTAACTGTCATGTAAAAATTTGGAAATGATTAAATTTTGGAAGGTCAAGGTCAAAGGTCAAGCAAAGTGTCCAATTCACGTAATCAGTCATAAATTTGGACATCATTGTCTCAGAGACTTCAATATTGGTTCACATCTGAGTGTATGAAAATCCACGCCAATTAATACACGTCAAGGTCAAAGGCCGAAGGTCAAGCACAATGTCCAATTCACGCAATAAGCCATAAGTTTTGGCATCATCGTTTACAGAGACTTCATTCAAAGATATAATAGTGGATTGTCTCACATCATCTACAACTAAACATCATATGAATGTTATGAATTTTTCATTATACAATGCATAACGCCGAACTTTTTAAAAGGTTAATTTAAACGTACAAACAAACACACATATACGATATAAAACATTCGCCTTACAGAATGAGAAAAAATAACTTAAGACATCATTTTTCTAGCATAAAATTAATATGCGTTGCGCATTAATGTGGTCAAAGTAAGTGAAAAAACTACAAGGATTTAGGCAAGGGATAGAATATAAGGGCGAAGTAGATTTTGACAATTATTATTATTATTATTATTATTATTATTATTATTATTATTATTATTATTATTACTAGCCAAGCTACAACCCTAGTTGGAAAAGCAAGATGCTATAAGCCCAAGGGCTCCAACAGGGAAAAATAGCCCAGTGAGGAAAGGAAATAAGGAAATAAATAAATGATGAGAATAAATTAACAATATATCATTCTAAAAACCTAGGATTATAATGAATATAATTGTGAATAAAAATATAAATTAAAGATCCATGTACGATTGCACAAACATTGCAATATATAAATCTATAACTAAAATCAACGTTATTTATTTTAAACCAATATTTGATTAATTAACTCCCTCCCCATAATTAATCTTATCACACTTTATCGATCATAAACCTTTATTATTCTTAACCCTAATTCATGCAGACACATACATAAAACGCCTTTGTTATCTAAAGTACGTAATACTGCATATGTGACCTTCCCCATATTCTGTTTTACGAGTCCATGCAAACACTGGTGCATTTGCAGGTCAAGGCCACCCCTACATGCTTAACAATTTACAATTTTTGATGTATAACCCCCCCCCCCAAAAAAAAAAAAAAAAAAAAAAAAAACTTTTATGGATGTTAAGCTCTGTAGACATATCCTATACCTACGATTAAACTCATCCATCTCAAACCCATACTTCTGTTAGAAAAAAACCTCAATTTTAATCGGAAATGTTCCGTAAAAAATATACTGTTCTCAACCGTATTTCAGTAAAATACAGGCGACCGTAAATTTACCGTACTTTGTCATTATATTTTATGGGTTGGTGACCGTAATATCATTCCTTTACATCAACATATCCCTTTTTATCTTGACCGTTTTTATGGCAAATTTTTAAGTGCGGAGCCATTCCTACACACACACACACACACACACACACACACAAAGTATTTATGATATTGGAATACCTTGGAATGAGCATTTATCACACGTATAAATACCCGACATTTCATTATACAAAATTGCCTCTTGGCCAGACCAATTAATTATTCACGATGAAGCAAAAGAGCGAATGTGTAGATGTACCTAGGAATAGCCAACCATTTCCAGCACGATTTTTATTCGCAATGACTTCAGATGTTTGCCGGACAATTTAATAACACGAGAGACAGAGTTGTGCGCTTCGTGTTTCGGGGTAAATGAGAGGAAACAACGCTACACTGTAATAATAATAATAATAATAATAATAATAATAATAATAATCATAATAATCATAATTATATTATAATAATATTAATCATAATAATAATCATAATAATAATAATATTAATAATAATATTAATAATTAATAATAATAACAATAATATTAAAAATAATAATAATAATATTAATTAATATTATTAATTAATAATAATAATAATAATAATAATAATAAAAAGCGCAATTTCAATCGGAAATTCTCCTTAAAAATATACTGTTCTCAGCCGTATTTCAGTAAATTACAGGTGACCTTAATTTTACCATACTTTATAAAAAAAAAAAACCGTAATTTCAATCGAAAATTCTCCGTACAGTAAAAATATACTGTTAGCTGTATTTCAGTAAATTACAGGTGACTTTAATTTTACCATACTTTATTATTAAAAGAAAAAAACGTACCGTAATACAATCGGAAATTCTCCGTAAAAATATACTGTTCTCAGCCGCATTTCAGTAAAATACAGGCGACCGTAATTTTAGCATACTTTATTACTATCTTTTACGGGTTGGTGACCGTAATATCACTCCGTTACGTCAATAAATCCGTTTATAAAACGGTATAAATCCTGGAATAAATGTTGCCAGGCATTTAAGGTGTTTTTAATGCAAATTTTTAACAGTGTATATACTTGAAAACATAAATAATATAAAGAAAATATTATTCTGCCGAAATAAATGTCATTGATGCAGTATTAGGTTATTTTCAACCATTATTATAACTATTGGTCATATTGTAATCATTTCATTCTCGTCTTCAAAGTGAATTTCACTTGGTTGATAAAAACGATTAAGATAAAATTAATCTCAAGATGTTTATAATCATTCTTAATTTATTACTAATTTAATGAAGATGGGCGTCTAGATATTCTTCTTCTTTGTCTACATCTTTTCCCAATTCTGTGTGGGGTCGATGTTTCTGGTCAGCTTTCTCCTTTATTACTCACTGATATTACAATCTTCAATTATCAACAAGAGATTAAAAGAACTAAAAATGTTCAAAAGACTTTCTTCGCTATTTCTGGATCACGATTAAGAATTGAATTGCAATGTTTACAGAGAATTATCACAAACATATTCTTCTATAAAATTCCATACGTAAACAAGAATTGTTATGACAGTTTGGAATCCTTAATTAATTTGCAATATCCTAGATTCGAAAATGATTGATCATAATCAGTCAATTAAGTAAAGAGAGAAGAAATTGTGTTTAAGATTTTTTTAACCAAAAACTGCATCTGCTTTGAAATTGTAATATACAAATAGTGAGAGAAAAACGGTCTGTTTACCAACAGATACTTTGAAAAAGGAAAGAATTCCGAGTTGTTTAATTATTCGAACTTAATACCTAGGATAAGTAATGAGAGAATAAATCGTGTATAAGTTTTTTTTTTTTTAATCAAAACAGCATCTGCTTTGAAGTTGTAATATACAAATAGTGAGAGAAAAAGGGTATGTTTACCAACAAATACTTTGAAAAAAGGAAAGAATTCTTAGCTATTTGATTATTCGAACTTAATACCTAGAACCATTTCTAAAATGAGAGAGGATCTTTATCCTTAACGTAACACAAAAAGCTTGAATTTTTTAACTTTAAATTGATTTTCAATACTTAGTCTTAAGATTATAAAAACTAACTTTCACCTAAGCCAATACGATAAATGACTTCATGTATGCAAACACTAGAAAGAACATACGACGAATAGTTAGGTTAACAGTATTGAGAGCAATAAGTAAAAAAAACTATTACGTTGAAGAAAACGTTTGTGAATATAATTGTTTCTTAAAAATTACACGCACATACTAACTGTGGGTGTCCCTACACCGAAATTAATGTGATTTACGCCAAGTGAACATAATGATAAGAGAGACAAATCTAAGTGGAAACAGTCTTAATTTTTAATTTTTCTTTTAGGTAAATTTGTATGCAGTGAAATTACAAAGATGAACTATTCAGTAATGTGGCAACACCACAGCCTATCTTAAGAAGATATAATCTGCTCGTGGGAAAAAAAGTCTCTTTTTTTTTTTTTTTTTTTAAGTTGAAGTTGTATGCAGTGAAATTAAAAAGATGAACTATTCAGTAACGTGGCAACACCACAGTCTACGTTAGGAAGATGTAATCTGCTCGTGGGAAAAAGTCTAATTTATTATTAGTTAAAGTTATATGCAGTGAAATTAGATGAACTATTCAGTAATGTGGCAACACCACAGCCTATCTTAGGAGGATGCAATCTGCTCGTGGAAAAGTCAAATTTTTTTTTCAGTTAAAGTTATATGCAGCGAAATTAGATGAACTATTCAGTAATGTGGCAACACCACAATATACCTTAGGAAGATGTAACCTGCTCGTGGGAAAAGTCTAATTTTTTTTAGTTAAAGTTGTATGCAGTGGCACTATATAACCTATCCAGTAATGTGGCAACACCACAACCTATTTTAGGAAAATGTAATTTGCTCGTGGAAAAGTCTATTTTTTTTTTTTTTTTTTTTTGTTTTTGTTAAAGTAGTATGCAGTGAAATTAGACGAACTATCCAGTTAATGTGGCAACACCACAGCCATCTTAGGAAGATGTAATTTGCTTGTGGAAAAGTCTAATTTTTCTAGTTAAAGTTGTATGCAGTGGCACTATATAGATAAACTATTCAGTAATGTGGCAACACCACAGCCTACCTTAAGAAGATT
>NC_090752.1:18097004-18104504 GCF_036898095.1 Palaemon carinicauda
AATAACTTGGAAATCAAAATTTCTCAAGCATAAAACTATATATATTCGTTGCACATTAACGTTATCAAAGCAGAAAAAAATATGGATTTGGGTAAGGAATAAAATATAAGGGCGAAGTATATTTTGACAATTGATCATTATGATAATAATTGTGAATAAAGATATAAATTCAAGATTATGTATGATTGCAAAAAATTGCAATAAATAAATATATTCCTAAAATAAACATTATCTATTCTAAACCCATATTTGATCAATTAACTCTCTCCCCATGATTAATCTTATCAAACTTTATCGATCATAAACCTTTGTTATTCTTAACCCTAATTCATGCAGACACATACATAAAACGCCTTTGTTATCTAAAGTACGTAATACTGCATATGTGACTTTCCCCATATTCTGTTTTATGAGTCCATGCAAACACTGGGTGCATTTGCTGATCAAGGCTACCCTTATATGCTTCCCAATTTACAATTTTAATGTATTAAAAAAAAAAAAAAAAACACCTTTATTGATGTTAAGCTCTGTAGACATATCATATACCTACAATCAGACTTATCCTTTTCAAACCCACAATCTGTTAGAAAAAAACCTCAATTTTAATGAGAAATTTTCCGTAAAAATATACGGTTCTCAACCGTATTTCAGTAAGAAACAGACCATAATTTTACCTTAATTTGTTATTATCTTTTACGGGTTGGTGACCGTAATATCACTCTTTTACGTCAATACATCCGTTTTTAAAACCGTAAAAATACTGGAATAAATGTTGCCAGACATTTACAGTTATTTTAATACAAATTTTTAAGTGTAGCTAATGAGTTATTTCCACGTAATTAATCTAATCACTTTCTATGTCTAAAATAAACCTTAAGTTATTCTTAACCATAATTCATGCAGATCCATACATAAAATACCTTCGATATCTAAAGTATATATTATATGGAACTATCCCAATAGTTTAGGATTCCATACAATGGATCCATACATCAAACACCTTCGATATCTAAAGTACGTATTGTATGGAACTATCCCAATAGTTTAGGATTCCATACAATGGGTGAATTTGCTGATATATAGTATCATTTTTTCACTATGTAAATCCATATATAGGAAATTACTTCGTTTTATTTCCATAACTGATATCTATGGATCCGTCGAATTACTTCCCAAATTGCGAATATAACGAATAGCAATAAAGTTTGTTTTTCGATGTGCAGTTTTGCAGACCTATGCAATATTTTCTATGACGTAAATCCGTACTTTTAAGGGCTTCCGTTAATATCAAAGATTGATAAACTTAAAAACTGCATAATATCATGGAATAAATGTTGCCAGGCATTTACAGTTTTGAAAACGGATATATTGGCATCAAATAACGAAGGCCCATATAGGTATGGATCGAAAAAAAAAAAACCCTAATTTTAATGTAAAATTCTCCGTAAAAAATATACTGTTCTCAGCCGTATTTCAGTAAAATACAGGCGACCGTAATTTTATACTTTGTCATTATATTTTACGGGGTGGTACCCGTAATATCATTATTCCTTTACGTCAATATATCCGTTTTTATGGCAATTTTTTAAGTGCGAAGCCATCTATACACACACACACACAAAGTATTTATGACATTGGAATACCTTGGAATGAACATTTATCACACATAAATACCCGACATTTCATTATACAAAATTGCCTCTTGGCCAGACCAATTAATTATTCACGATGAACCAAAAAGAGCGAATGTGTAGATGTACCTAGGAAGAGCCAACCATTTCCAGCACGATTTTTATTCGCAATGACTTCAGATGTTTGCCGGACAATTTAATAACATGAGAGACAGAGTTGTGTGCTTCGTGCTTCTGGGTAAATGAGAGGAAACAACGCTACACTGTAATAATAATAATAATAATAATAATAATAATAATAATAATAATAATAATAATAATCATAATTATAATCATAATTATAATTATAATAATATTAATCATAATAATAATCATAATAATAATTAATAATAATATTATTAATAATAATTAATAATAACAATAATATTAAAAATAATAATAATAATAATAATATTAATTAATATTAATAATTAATAATAATAATAATAATAATAATAATAATAATAATAATAACAACAACAATAATAATAATAATAATAATAATAATAAACACGTAATTTCTATCGGAAATTCTCTGCAAACATATACTGTTCTCAGCCGTGTTTCAGTAAAATACAGGCGACCGTAATTTTAGCATAGTTTATTACTATCTTTTACGGGTTGGTGACCGTAATATCACTCCGTACGCCAATAAATCCGTTTTTAAAACGGTAAAAATCCTGGAATAAATGTTGTCCAGCATTTACTCTTTTATTAAAGCAAATTTTTAACCGTGTATATACTTGAAAACACAAATAATATAAAGAAAATATTATTCTGCTGAAATAAATATGTCATTGATGCAGTATTAGGTTATTTTCAACCACCATTAAAACTATTGGTAATATGTAAGCATTTGATTCTCTTCTTCAAAGTGAATTTCATTTGGTCGATAAAAACGATTAAGATAAAATTAATCTCTCAAGACATTTTTATAATCATTCTTAATTTATTACTAATTTGATGAAGATGAGCGTCTTGATATTCTACTACTTCTTCTTTGTCTACATCTTTTCCCACTACAATGTGGGGTCGATGTTTCTGGTCAGCTTTCTCCTTTATACCCAATGATATTCAAATCTTCAATTATCAACAAATGATTAAAAGAACTAAAAATGTTCAAAGACTTTCTTCTTTATTTGTAGATCACGATTAAGAATTGAATTGAAATGTTTACAGGGAATTATCACAAACATATTCTTCTATAAAAACTCCATACGTAAACAAGAATTGTTATGACAGTTTGGAATCCTTAATTAATTTGTAATATCCTAGATTCGAAAAGGATTGATCATAATCAGTCAATTAAGTAAAGAGAGAAGAAATTGTGTATAAGCTTTTTTTTTTCAATCAAAAACAGCATCTGCTTTGAAGTTGTAATATACAAATAGTGAGAGAAAAAGGGTCTGTTTACCAACAGATACTTTGAAAAAGGAAAGAATTCCGAGTTGTTTAATTATTCGAACTTAATACCTAGAATAAGTAATGAGAGAATAAATCGTGTATAAGTTTTTTTTTTTTTTTTAAACCAAAACAGCATCCGCTTTGAAGTTGCAATATACAAATAGTGAGAGAAAAAGAGTCTGTTTACCAAAAGATAACTTGGAAAAAGAAAGAATTCTTAGCTATTTGATTATTCGAACTTAATACCTAGAACCATTTCTAAAATGAGAGAGGATCTTTATCCTTAACATAACACAAAAAGCTTGAATTTTTTAACTTTAAATTGATTTTCAATACTTAGTCTTAAGATTATAAAAACTAACTTTCACCTAAGCCAATACGATAAATGACTTCATGTATGCAAACACTAGAAAGAACATACGACGAATAGTTAGGTTAACAGTATTGAGAGCAATAAGTAAAAAAACTATTACGTTGAAGAAAACGTTTGTGAATATAATTGTTTCTTAAAAATTACACGCACATACTAACTGTGGGTGTCCCTACACCGAAATTAATGTGATTTACGCCAAGTGAACATAATGATAAGAGAGACAAATCTAAGTGGAAACAGTCTTAATTTTTAATTTTTCTTTTAGGTAAATTTGTATGCAGTGAAATTACAAAGATGAACTATTCAGTAATGTGGCAACACCACAGCCTATCTTAAGAAGATATAATCTGCTCGTGGGAAAAAAAAGTCTCTTTTTTTTTTTTTTTTTTAAGTTGAAGTTGTATGCAGTGAAATTAAAAAGATGAACTATTCAGTAACGTGGCAACACCACAGTCTACGTTAGGAAGATGTAATCTGCTCGTGGGAAAAAGTCTAATTTATTATTAGTTAAAGTTATATGCAGTGAAATTAGATGAACTATTCAGTAATGTGGCAACACCACAGCCTATCTTAGGAGGATGCAATCTGCTCGTGGAAAAGTCAAATTTTTTTTTTCAGTTAAAGTTATATGCAGTGAAATTAGATGAACTATTCAGTAATGTGGCAACACCACAGCCTACCTTAGGAAGATGTAATTTTCTACTGGAAAAGTCTAATTTCTTTAGTTAAAGTTGTATGCAGTGGCACTATATAGCTAACCTATCCAGTAATGTGGCAACAACACAGCCTACCTTAAGAAGATATAATTTGCTCCTGGAAAAGTCTAATTTATTTAGTTAAAGTTGTATGCAGTGCCACTATATAGCTAAACTATCCAGAACTGTGGCAACACCACAGCCTACCTTAAGAAGATTTAACCTGCTCTATTGGGAACCGCTACCGTTTGAGTGACTCAAGAAATCCTCTCAGCCTACCGCTCTCCGTTCCCCCACGTGCACACATACGTTTAGCGGTAATTATTAAAGCGAAGATCTTTGAAGGTGACATGACTCACGAATGCGGATCAAAGAAAAAAAATGCTCCCTATTTAATTAATTTATTTATTCGTTTTGATTTCTATATTCCTCTTTTATCGTAGTTTTAGAATATGCGGGTCGAAGATTAATTATATTATTATTATCATTATTATTAATATTATTATTATTTTTATTATTATTGCTAGTTGCTAACCTACAACACTAGTTGGAAAAGCAGGATGCTATAAGCCCACAAGCTCCAACACGGAAAATGTGTCTGCCTGTGTTTCTTCAAAAAGGCCCATATAAGAAACAAAGTAAATAGAGTGGGCCATTTTGAGGAAACACATATATACATACATACATACATACAGTATATATATATATATATATATATATATATATATATATATATACAAATAAATATATATATATATAAATATATATACAGTATATATATATATATATATATATATATATATATATATATATATATATATATACATATATATATACATACATATATATATATAAATATATATACAGTATATATATATATATATACATACATACAGTATATATATATATATATATATATATATATATATATATATATATATACATACACACATACACGTTCGTCTTTCCTTACGTGTAAACGAACGACTACAACAACAACAACAACTACATCAACAACATCAACACGCGCGCGCGCACACACAGACACCAAGACAAACAGCCACATACGCATGCGCTCACTTCGGAGTTATATTTCATATCATAGACGAGCGCCATAAAGTTTGAACGAGGAGCAGGAGCGAAGTTATAATGCGCAAGTCCCAAGGCGGCTCCAACAAATAATCCTTTTAATTCAGTACGTGCTTGGAGATCCAAATTATATTCTATGTTTCCACAATGAGCGGGGGACCGAGTAATTTTCAACAGCTATAAATTCCCTAAGTTGCGTCACTGTATGTCTGTTTGGCTTTATGAGCTGGTGGGACCCCGGAGGACAAAAATTCATAGCCAGACGCAGCAAGGGGGAGGAGGAGGAGGGGGGAGGAGGGGGGAGGAGGAGGAGGAAGGGGGGGAGAAGAAGGGGGGAGGAGGAGGGGGGAGAAGAAGGGGGGGAGGAGGGGGGAAGAGGAGGGGGAAGGAGGAGGAGGGGAATAGGAGGAGGAGGAGGGGGGAGGAGGAGGAGGAGGGGGAAGGAGGAGGAAGGAGGAGGAGGGGAATAGGAGGAGGAGGGGAATAGGAGGAGGAGGGGAGGAGGAGGAGAGGAGGAGGATGGAGGAGGAGGATGGAGGAGGAGGAGGAGGATGGAGGAGGAGGAGGAGGAGGGAGAAGAAGGGGGGAGGGGGAAAGACATTTATTCCTCACCCCCCCTCCCCCTCCTCCTTCCTCCTACTTTCTATCTTTTTTAATTTTCCTCCGTTTTTATGGGGCCAGATGGCAGGCAAAGAAAATTGGGATGAGCTCAATGCTCGGACCTCGGATTGCGTCTGATTTTTGATATGTCGAAAGTCTCTCTCTCTCTCTTTCTCTCTTTTATTATTATTTTTTTCCTTTAATAGAAAAAGAGGAAGTAAACGAGGAGAGGGTAGTGGAGGGAGGGGAGAGGGTAGTGGAGGGAGGGGGGGAGGGTATATAGGACGACAACAATCTGTAAAAGAGAAATACTGGTTGACTGTTATGAAAGGATTCTGTACGGATGGCCCCAGAAATGTCAGAGAGAGAGAGAGAGAGAGAGAGAGAGAGAGAGAGAGAGAGAGAGAGAGAGAGAGAGAGAGAGAGAGTAAATGAAAATTATTATCCTATCTTTAATTACATAAACAAGTAACCTATATTAAGTTTAAAACACATTTACGACTTATACTACGTAACTGTCTGGATAAAATTGGGTTATTTGGAGAGAGAGAGAGAGAGAGAGAGAGAGAGAGAGAGAGAGAGAGAGAGAGAGAGAGAGAGAGAGAGAATACCAACTTAACTTCAATGATTCATACATAAGTATAGCAATGAGTGTAAGAAAGGGGTCTTATTAAATATTATTATTACTATTATCATTAGCTGAGCTACAACCCTAGTTAGAAAAGCAAGAGGATTTAAGCCCAAGGGCTCCAACGAGTATAATGAGCCCATTGATAATGAGGAAATAAATAAATGATATGAGAAGTAACGAACAAGTAAAATAAAATATTATAGAAACAGTAACGACATTACAACAGATATTTCAGATATAAACTAAATTAGGAAAAGACTTATGTCATCCTATTTAACATAACATTTGCAGTTAGTTTGAACTATCGAAGTTCTTCCGATTCAACTTCCTGATTAGAAAGATCATTCAACCCGATTAAGTTTTCAAATGATTCGAATAAAAAATGAAATACATTCAACCCGATTAAGATCATTCAAGTGATTCGAATAAAAAATGAAATACATTCAACCCAATTAAGATCATTCAAGTGATTCGAATAAAAAATGAAATACATTCAACCCGATTAAGATCATTCAAGTGATTCGAATAAAAAATGAAATACATTCAACCCGATTAAGATCATTCAAGTGATTCGAATAAAAAATGAAATACATTCAACCCGATTAAGATCATTCAAGTGATTCGAATAAAAAATGAAATACATTCAACCCGATTAAGATCATTCAAGTGATTCGAATAAAAAATGAAATACATTCAACCCGATTAAGATCATTCAAGTGATTCGAATAAAAAATGAAATACATTCAACCCGATTAAGATCATTCAAGTGATTTGAATAAAAAATGAAATAGAAAATAATAAAAAAAAAATAATAAAAAAAAGTGATAAAAAATAACAATAAAAAATGAAATGAATAAATAAATAAATAAAAAAATTAAATAAATAAATAATAAATAAAAATTGAGAACTCTATAGATTTTATAAATGCTTGGCAAGACAATCTAGGACATAGTGAACGTGACATAGATCTCGCGTCCTATTTCCAGGCCTTTATATAGAAGAAAAAGGAGAAAAAGGGGAGAAAGGAACGGAGATATC
>NC_090752.1:18109504-18112004 GCF_036898095.1 Palaemon carinicauda
TTTCTAGGACAAATATAAAGATTTTACTTGATATAAAATTGGCATATGTGATTAACATTTAGTTACAATAAAAATTATCCTACTAATTCTCAAATTTAATTTTTTCATTTAAAAAGGGCCAAATATACTGACAACTTTCTATTTCCTCAATGCATCATTGCATTCTGCTTTTCGGATGAGAGAGAGAGAGAGAGAGAGAGAGAGAGAGAGAGAGAGAGAGAGAGAGAGAGAGAGAGAGAGAGAGAGAGAGAGGAGTATCCTAAGCCAGTGTAATATAAGTATTGATAACAACCTAATTACTCAACAACTTGCGATACAATTAACAGCTACAAATTCTAAATAAAATAGGAAGACTATACATACATATATATATATATATATATATATATATATATATATATATATGTATGTATATATGTATATATATATATATATATATATATATATATATATATATATATATATATATATATATATATATATATATATATAGTATACATGCATACATACACTGCAAGCAAAACTAAAAAAAAAAAAAAAAATTGCTTGACTTATCTGACCTTCCATCACCATCTTCATTATCTTCAGATAACATTGAAGTCTACCCGGAAAAATGAACCATTTTTTAGGAGGAGGAGGAGGAGGAAGAGGAGGAGGGAGGGAGGGAGGGAGGGAGGGAGGGAGGGAGGGGGGGGAGGGAGGAGGAGGAGGAGGAGGAGGAGGAGCGAGGGAGGGAGGAGAAGGAGGAGGAGGAGGGAGGGAGGGAGGAGGAGGAGTAGGGAGGGAGGGAGGAAGGAGAGAACAGCCAGCACATTCACTTCTGGGAAGAAAAATAAAATAAAATTTTCCCGTCTCAAAAATTCGTTCGTTTATAATACATTTCCCTCCATGCACTAATACACTTGATAAAAATATTGTATAAACTTTTGGTGTCTCATGCAGTTGCTGGTTATATATTAACAAGGATTCCCTAAACATGGGGTTAGAATTTTAAAGTTTTCTTGGCAATAAAATGTTGATGTGCTGTACATAGACGATATCGTTGACACATAATGAGACTTCACAGTTAATGAGGTAATATCATCATCACTGCAATAAGAAATTGCAAGAAAATCAGTTGTACATTTGCACATAAGCACAAAAATTGTACTGTATGTATGTGTATGTGTGTATGTATATATATATATATATATATATATATATATATATATATATAATATATATATATATATATATATATATATATATATATATATATATATATATATATATATATTTAGTGTGTATCATCATCATCATATTCTCTACTGACGCAAAGAGCCTCAGTTAGATTTCACAAGTCGTCTCTTTCTTGTGCTTTTAATTCAATACTTCTCCACTCAACATCATCAACTTAATAATTTCTTAGACCTCAGCCATGTAGGCCTAGGTCTTCCAACTCATCTAGTGCCTTGTGGAGCAAAGTTGAAAGTATAGTGGACTAATTTCTTATATATATATATATATATATATATATATATATATATATATATATATATATATATATAATATATATAACATTCAACCTTGCTGCTGCACCCTACAGTATACACAGGGCTTCGATGAAATCCTACACTAAATATCTACTATAGTCCCCCCACATCCTCAGGTCATCCTAACAATTCTCTCCAGTCTCTGTTTCTTAGTCACCTCCCTTAGTCCGTCCAACACCTTCCCTTCAGGAGTCCACCTGCGTCAGGATCCCTAACTCCCTTGTAAATATAATTAACTTCTCTCTGCTTAATCCAACGTATTGATCAAAGTGTTCCCTTCCTGTTACTTCCCTTAGCCTACAACCTAACTCCTTGCATCTGCAAGATCATTTTCAAATGGTATCTTTTTTTCTATCTGTTATGTCCAAGTAGTACAATTTCAGAAGATGGTCCCACTATTGAATTTATCTAAGGGTTTTTGTTAGTCAAATATATGTGTGGGAATTGTATATATATATATATATATATATATATATATATATATATATATATATATATATATATATATATAAGATTATGTAAATATATATATATATATATATATATATATATATATATATATATATACATATATAAATATATACATGTACATATTATAAATACATATATGTACAAATATAAATATATACATGTGTATATATATTGATATATATATATATATATATATATATATATATATATATATATATATATATATATATATATATATACAAATATATAAATATATATGTATATATAAATATATATGTATATATATATATATATATATATATATATATATATATATATATATATATATATATAAAGATAGAGAGTGAGAGGGGGGACTGGTGCAACACGGGTATTTAATCGCATAATTAGAAACTACAGTTTTATATACGATTAAAGATTTGTAATCACATTCCGCCCACGCCAAATCAAACTCATAGAATTGTAATTTATTACTTTTAGAAGTGTAAATTGCATAC
>NC_090752.1:18115633-18143133 GCF_036898095.1 Palaemon carinicauda
GATAATACTACACTTTACAGGTCACGAAGAAATATCTGAAGAATGCTTGCATAAGTTCTCAAAAACCGCACCGAATTCGTAATTGAAGATTATTATGACACATCAACGATTGTCCTACTTCTGGATCACTAGGGGTGTTCTTGCCCCGAGGGGATCACTAGGGCAACGTAAATTGTCTATATGATTTAAGCAGGCGAAGGAAGAACATATACGGTTCGCTTACCGTTCTTCGTCACTAGAAGGCCTCCTCACGACTCCAGGAGGTCAAACACACGGCAACAGCCAGCAGCAGTGGCAGGCAGCAGCACAAAAGCAACATCAATGCTTATAAGGCTAAAATTCATTAGCAGGAGCCTCTCAAATTAAATGGTAGCTGCAGGATCAGGAACAAATATCTTCGGATAATCAAGCCGTGAAAAATGCTGTAAGACCTCCTATGTTGGGGAGCCGACACTCTGCCCCGCTGCCCAAAAACGCACTCCAAGTAAACGGAGAGAGAGAGCAAAAGCATAACTATGTAATGGGGCAGTTCGACAAGCTAAGCACCGAAGACGGGCAGTCCGCTCCATAAAACATGAAAAGCAAAAAAGAATACGGTGAATAAACACTATACAAATAAACACAAACAAAACCTTGGCCGGGGATAAAAGAATGTTCCAAGAGAACTTTTCGTGACTTTAATTAAAACAAATGACAAAAACCACGAACAAAATATTTAAAGTAATTATGGATTACAGCTCCCCGGGACAAGGAAAAAAAATAATTTATTATTATTTTTTTTAAAAAGGTAACTCCTAGCTAATATTAAACTAATAATTTGTAATGCAAGCAAAAACATGAGCATTGTGCACAAAAGTAAAATGAAAATATCAAAAACAAATATTTCATAAACCAATACCACTATCCTTAAACATTAATATAAACTCTTAAGATTATATATAGATAATGTCAACCTCAAACTTATATTAGGAAATCTTCCCAACACCGGACAAAAAAAAAAAAAAAAAAAAAAAATTAAAAAATTGCTCAAATGTGATTGATGCAGTCCTTTACCCTTACACAACTACTCTTGGATTGCCACCTTATCATTTTCATTACCGAATGTCCTGGAAAGAACATCAGGGACTACGTTGTCTTTTCCAGCCACGTGACAAATAAAAAGGTTATATTCTTGGAGTAAAAGACTCCAGCGCAAAACACGCTGATTTTTATCTTTAAATTTATTAATAAAAATTAAGGGATTACGATCTGTAAAGACCTTTATTGGGCATACTGAGTTAGATAAATACACTTCAAAATGTATGATGGCTTTCACCAAGCATAAAGCCTCTTTCTCAATTGTTGAGTAACGTCTCTCTGCTGGTAACAACTTCTTGGAAAAGTAGGCGACTGGATGCGAGGTGCCATTTTCACCCTCCTGCAACAAGACAGCACCTAAACCTGTGTCACTGGCATCTGTAGCCAAACAAAAAGGCAAGGAAAAATCGGGAGAACGTAACAAAGGATAGGTTATTAAAGTACCTTTCAATTTTTCAAATGCATCCTGACACTCGTTATTCCACATAAATTTTACATCTTTCTTTAACAAATTTGTTAAGGGATTAGCAAGGTCAGAAAAATTCTTAATAAACTTCCTATCATAACCAACTAGACCCAAAAATCTACGAATGCCTCTCTTGTTTCGAGGAGCTGGGAAGGCTGTAACTGCCTCAACATTCGCTCTCTTCGGAGCGATCTTACCCAAGCCAATTTCATGTCCTAAATAAACCACTTTTGCTTGAGCAAAATCACTCTTCTTTAAATTTATCACCAGACCAGCCTTCCTCAGCACCTAGAACAGCGCTCTTATCCTCTTAAGATGAGTTTCCCAATCATCACTGTAAATCACAAGGTCGTCAATATATACCACACAACCCTCCAGTTCACATGTAATAAAGTTCATCAGCCTCTGGAAGGTAGCGGCGGCATTCTTCATGCCAAATGGCATCACCTCACATTCATAGAGGCCGTCATCCGTCACAAAGGCTGATATTTTCCTTGCCCGGGGTGTAAGACCGACATGCCAATATCCTTTTAACAGGTCAAATTCACTTATATAACGGGCAGATCCCACTCTATCTATACAGTCTTCCACCCTGGGCAAGGGGAACGAGTCCGTTTTTGTTACGGAGTTGACCTTGCGGTAGTCAAAACACATCCTAGGCTGACCATCCTCCTTCCTAACCAAAACTACCGGGGAGCTCCAAGGACTGCAGCTCGGTTTAACGAGGTTATGGTCAAGCATGTATTTAACTTCCTTACTGACTATTTCTCTCTTGAGGGGGTTCAGTCTATATGGACATTGCTTAATAGGCTGAGCCTCTCCAACATCAACGTCGTGTTGCGAAATATGAGTCCTACCAGGTGCATCCTGAAACAGATCTTTGTATTCGTTAATTAAATTAATTAGAGGTGCAGCTTTTTCTGCATCTAAGTGCTGAAATTTAGTATTCAGATTATTTAAAACATCAGAATTATTTTCCAAACCACTTGGGCTAACAGCAAATTTATCGCCCATGAACTGTTCATTTTCGACACTAACTACAGAAATAGGTACTACAGATTCTTCTACAGACCTGTCAATAAAAGATTTTATCATATTAACATGGCAAATACGGGTTTTTCTTCTCCTATCAGGAGTTTCAATCAGGTAATTTACATTGTTAATTTTCTTCAGAACCTTCCACGGACCTGAGAATTCCGCTTTCAGGGGATTGCCAGGCATAGGAAGTAAAACCAACACCTTGTCACCTACATTAAATAGCCTATCTCGTGTTTTAACGCCATACTTCAATTTCATCGAGGCCTGGGCTTTCGCCAAATGTTCCTGAGCAAATGACCGTGCTCTAAGCAATTTCTCCTGCAAATCTGAAAAATAATCCAATACATTAACCTCGGGAGTCTCTCCTTCCCAGTGTTCTCTCACTACATCCAAAGGGCCTCGAACACAGTGACCAAAAATAAGCTGGAAAGGAGAGAGACCCATTGACTCATTGGGGATCGATCGTATTGCAAACAATGCGTAGGGTAATTCCTTATCCCAATCATTCCCAGTCTCCAAACAAAATTTTTTTAACACAGACTTCAAGGTTTGATGGAACCTTTCCACCTGGCCTTGGCTTTCCGGGTGATACGGTGCAGACTTCACATGTTTAATACCAAACTCATTCATTTTCTTTTCAAAATACCTACTCGTGAAATTAGTGCCACAGTCACTCTGAATTACCTTAGGAAAACCAAATCGGGTAAAGAAACCAACCAACACTTCAACCACCTTTTCCGACCGTATACTCCTCAATGGGATAGCCTCAGGGAAGAGAGACATTCTATCAACCATAGACAATATATATTCATTCCCACCGCGCGTCCGCGGCAGGGGACCCACTACGTCAATTATCACTTCCCGAAAGGGTTCACCCACGGAGGGTATAGGAATTAAAGGAGCCTTGGGTATTTTCTGGTTAGGTTTCCCCACCAACTGGCACACATCACAAGAGAATACGTGTCTCTTAATGTCCTTACGCATCCCAGGCCAAAAGAAATGTTCAGCAACTTTTGAAAGGGTTTCCTAACACCAAAATATCCCGACAAATCATTTTCATGTGCTAAATACATCAATTTATTTCGGTACCTTTCCGGGACAACCAATTGTCTGCACGACTCTACCTGATGGGCAGGTGCATTAGCCGACCTGCTCAACCTGTAGAGCAAACCTTTCTCTTTGACGAATACTGGTTTCACCAAATCCTCGGGATTGCCGAGTTCTGTGCCATTTTGAACGCCTTAGCGTCCCAGCTTACGTCATCCCAATTAATGATTTTCTTATTACTACAACCAGTCCTCATGTCAGTCATTTGTTTGTCTACTTGATAAAAATCTAAGTCAACATCCTCGAGATCCATCTCCCGAGCTCTAGACCGAGTTACTACAGAGACAGGCTTATAAAAATTAGTTTCAATCTCATCGCCTTCACAAGTCACATTCAGGAGAGTCAAAATTGGACATATATTATCAATTGCACCTTCACCTTCAGCCAAATCATTCCCTAAGAGAAGGTGAATTCCGGGAACTGGCAAACTGTCTACCACAGCCAGTTTAGCAGTCCCTTTAAAATACTTGGTGTGAATATTAAATTCCTCTAAAGGACAAGACGTAATCAGAGTACGGGAAACCACCCAACACCACAAATTCATCATTGGAAAATACAAAACCCTTTGGAACAGCAGTTTTTAATATGAGAGACTGTGCTGCTCCAGAGTCCCGTAATACCTTTAAACAAACCTTTGTTTTTTTATTGTTACTAACAAACACAGATCCGTCAGATGTACCTATTAAATTTTAGTCATTTTTCCTGTTCCATACTTTGGTTTACGTTTGTCGTTTTTTCAGCTACAACAATGTTTACTGGATTAGACCTCCTCTCCTTAAAGTTTTTCCAACTGTAACAATTAGCCTTTACGTGCCCAGTCTTGTGGCACCAATAACACTTCACACTACTACTACTACCAAAATTTCTACCACTACTACCACCACCATTAACCGATCTACTACTGTTTACGAAACTACGAGAGTCGCTTACACCTCTGTCTTCATTAGAAAGTTTTTCTGACCCGTCTTTATTTGACCTTAATGTTCCTTTAGAAGACTGACTATTATTACTATGTGTATTATATTCATGGGGGAAGAACCTATCCTGATTAATTCTTTTCCAAAGGGGTTCCTCCCGATGGGTAAGTGCATACTCGTCGGAAGCAATTGCTATTTCCTGAATGGAGTCGAGTTTCAACTCTTCCAAATGAATTCGCAAGTCACGACTCACGTTCCTCTTAAATTCCTCTGCCAGAAGCAGCTCTTTCAGTTTAACAAAATTGTCTACTTCTTTTGATTTCAGCCAGTCATCGAGAAACTGAACTTTTCTTCGAGCAAACTCAACGTAAGTGACGTCAAGATCCTTCCGCAGATTACGAAACTTTTGCCTGTATGCTTCAGGCACCAAATCATAAGCTTTCAACACAATACTTTTTACGGTGTCGTAATCCGCGGAGAGATCGTCACTAAGATTATTATAGACCCTTTGAGCTTTACCCACCAAACGACACTGAACTAATGTTGTCCACATATCCTTTGGCCAGGCAAGCTTCTTAGCAGCAATTTTTTCAAATGACACAAAAAACTCATTAACCTCCTCCTCGGAAAAGTGTGGCACAAGTTTTAACGCAGCGAACATATTAAACCTTGTTTCATCAACACTAGAATTATTATAGCTACCATTCTTTCCCTGATTAAACTTAATCTGTAATTTAAGCACCTCAATTTCATGCTCTCTCTCTTTTGCCCTTTCATCGGCTCTAAGTTGGAGAGCTCTAAACTCCAGTTCCTTCATCTTGGTTTTTTCTTTCAAAATTTCCAATTGGTCATCACCATTATCAATAGAATTTTCTTTACCTTCACCTTCTAATTTCTCCACCTCCCCAGGCTCACTCTCATCCAGCCTACTACTTTCCAGAACATTCTTCCTATCAAGTGTGTCTCTATATATCCTAGCGGCCTTCAAGACCTCAAATAACAACGGTCCCTTCTTAACCTCAGTGGACAAACTTAAATCCAAGAACTCTGCAATCAACCACAATTGATCCCTTTTTAGTTTAAACAGATCCTTTTCCCAGTTAACACTAGCCAAAAAGTTCGCTACCTCAGCTTCTTCACTCTCTAAATAATGCATCCTGAATTAATTAAATAGAAATAATCACTCTAAATACGTTCAGTGGCTTGACCGCCTCTCCAAGAGCCGTTTACAGTTGAAAATTATGTCGCTAAACTGAATCCTGTCACGGTCGCCAAATTATGTAATGAACTTAAGATTGATTATGTTCATCCAGGATTCTTTTTTTCAGACTGGCTCAGTGCCAAAATACCAGGCAAGAACCAGCAGCGACACAAAATTCACAAAGCAAAACAACTCTCAAAGAGGGATACAAAAAACACTGAATCGAACTCACCAATGAAATTTAATTGACAAAAGTACTCTTAAATTACATAAAGTAGTCCTCGAAAAGCTTATATAGGAACTGGAAAAACACATACACTACTTTACAATAATAACTCTCGAAACGTCACACGCCTACCTAACTTTTATACCTCAGTCGAAGAGAAAGAAAAGGTGTAGGAGGCAGAAAAATACTCTTTCCCTAGCATACGACAGTTAGAGTTGCAGAGTGAAGCAAACCTTAAAACTAATTAATTTCACAATAATTATCATAATACACCTTTAAATAATAATATATCCTAAATTGGCGATAATACTACACTTTACAGGTCACGAAGAAATATCTGAAGAATGCTTGCATAAGTTCTCAAAAACCGCACCGAATTCGTAATTAAAGATTATCATGACACATCACCAACGATTGTTCTACTTCTGGATCACTAGGGGTGTTCTTGCCCCGAGGGGATCACTAGGGCAACGTAAATTGTCTATATGATTTAAGCAGGCGAAGGAAGAACATATACGGTTCGCTTACCGTTCTTCGTCACTAGAAGGCCTCCTCACGACTCCAGGAGGTCAAACACACGGCAACAGCCAGCAGCAGTGGCAGGCAGCAGCACAAAAGCAACATCAATGCTTATAAGGCTAAAATTCATTAGCAGGAGCCTCTCAAATTAAATGGTAGCTGCAGGATCAGGAACAAATATCTTCGGATAATCAAGCCGTGAAAAATGCTGTAAGACCTCCTATGTTGGGGAGCTGACACTCTGCCCCGCTGCCCTAAAACGCACTCCAAGTAAACGGAGAGAGAGAGAGCAAAAGCATAACTACGTAATGGGGCAGTTCGACAAGCTAAGCACCGAAGACGGGCAGTCCGCTCCACAAAACATGAAAAGCAAAAAAGAATACGGTGAATAAACACTATACAAATAAACACAAACAAAACCTTGGCCGGGGATAAAAGAATGTTCCAAGAGAACTTTTCGTGACTTTAATTAAAACAAATGACAAAAACCGAATGCTCAAAAAACAGCTTCAGTTCTTTTAAATGTGGCACTAAACATTCTCTTTGAGGCATGGGTTCCATAAATAAAGGTCTATTAATTCCATCTGTAATTTGAAAAAGGTATGTATCCGTTTGGTGCTCTGGATACTCCTCTACTTCTAATGCCCGGCAGTTGATCTTAGTGGAATTAGTATGGACCGGCAGGGATCACTTGCCTTACTTAGATAGGCGCTGCGCATCACTAAGAAACTGGCTATTCTTTGACGAATTTAGCCTATGAATCCTCTATGGATTTAGTCAGTCTATGGAAAGCGAAAATGAAAGAATTGCCCCCAGTCCCGGCCGTAGTGGGTTGCTAAGAAACTCCCGGTTTGTAAATACTAAAAAAAAACTGAAAATTGGTAATTGAAATATTAGAACCATAAATCAAACTGGGAAGTTACAGCTAGTAGAGAATGAATTTATGAAATATAGTTTGGATATCTTTGCCCTAAGGAACAGATGGAGTTAGAAGAGAAGGGGTAGGAATAATGATGATGATACCAAGAGCAGAAAAGGCATTAACCAAATGGAGAGCTGTAGGTAGCCGATTGTTACTTACAAAAATTATTATTATTATTATTATTATTATTATTATTATTATTATTAGGCCCTACAGAAACCAGAGAAAAAGAGAATTTTTCGGGAGTTCTAAATGGCTTCGGAAGAAAATCGTGATTCTCCAAATGGATTCAGAAGAAATTACCATAGACTTAGCGACTTACCATGGAATTCTGAATGATTCCAGATGCGAATCTGAACGACTTCGAAAGAAAACCCTGAATCTCCAAATATCTTCAGAAGAAATAGTCGTAGACTTAGCATAGAGTTCTGAATGTGTCCAGAACGGAATCTTCACGGAGCTGTAAATCAAAATCAAATCACGTAATTTATTATCATCATCATCGTCATCATCATCATAATTTTTGCGAGTCCTAAACGGCTTCGGGAGAAAATCTTCGTGCATCTCCAAAAGGATTCAGAAGGAATTTCCATGGACTTAGCATGGAATTCTGAATGATTCCAGAAATCTCTGAACGATTTCGGAAGAAAATCTTCCTGAATCTCCTCTCCAAATGACTTCAGAAGAAATAGCCGTAGACTTAGCATAGAGTTCTGAATGACTCCAGAACGGAATCATCCCGGAGCAGTTCTGAACGGCTCCGCCCCGGATTCCAAAAGACTTCTGAAGACCTGATCTCTCTTTTTTTTTCTTTTTTAAACATACCTTGCAACACCTCACGATCTGTATGTACTGTAGCTATGGAAGTTTACGCAGTGAACATTGGGAGGAGGATTTCACTTTACTCACAGAGCTCGCGTTCTGGCGGAACAGGTAACTGACTGTGAGAATTTTGTTACAGCTACAGGATGAACTGGAGGCTATTCGGAACACCTTCATCTACAGATAGTTTGGATAGGTGCTGCCGAAGTTGGCGAGCTAAGATCATAATGTAAGCGCCTTGAAGGATAATTTGCTTGCAGTTTAGCGACGATGTCCTATAATTGGATTGCATTGGTGCAAAGCGGTGAGCGACGTGTGTTTCTTCAAAATTCGGCATGGAAGATAGAACATATCAGGACGGCATTGGTAAATATATTGTGTTGCTCATCGTCGACTTTAGTATGATGGCGTATAGTGTATGCCGAGAAATCAATGGCATCCATGTCTTAACCCATCGCACTTACAGGTAGACACGAAAGCCATCGATTTCTCCAAGGAGTCTGACGAACCGAGGACAAACAGCACTGAAATGTCTCTTGAAATCTCGAAGGAGAATGGCGAACTAAGCAAAGGAGATCTTGAAAAACTATAAAAGACAGAAGAGAATAGAGAAGGAAAGCCTTTATATGAAGAAGTATAAAAAATAGCCTTTAATTATAGAGGTAAGTCAACTCAAAACTGAGGTCAAATAGCCTCTACTATTAGCGGTTAGTCGCCTTAAAACAGAGGTCTCAAAGAGCCTCTAGTGCTAGAAATAAAGCACCCAAAAATAAAGGTCAAAGAGCTTTTAATGTTAGAGGTAAGGGGATTAGAATAAAGGTCAAAGACACTCTAATGCTAGAGTATAGCACCTCAAAATAGAGGTCAAAGAGCCTCTAATGTTAAAAGTAAGGAGCCTCAAAATAGAGGTCAAAGACCCTCTAATGCTAAAAGTAAGGAGCCTCAAAATAGAGGTCAAAGAACCTCTAATACTAAAAGTAAGGACCCTCAAAACAGAGGTCAAAGACCCTCTAATGCTAAACGTAAGAAGCCTCAAAGTAGAGGTCAAAGAGCCTCTAATGCTAAAAGTAAGGACCCTCAAAATAGAGGTCAAAGAGCCTCTAATGTTAAAAGTAAGGAGCCTCAAAATAGAGGTCAAAGACCCTATAATGCTAAACGTAAGAAGCCTCAAAATAGAGGTCAAAGAGCCTCTAATGCTTAAAGTATGGAGCCTAAAAATAGAGGTGAAAGAGCCTCTAATGCTAAAAGTAAGGAGCCTCAAAATAGAGGTCAAAGAACCTCTAATGCTAAACATAAGAAGCCTCAAAATAGAGGTCAAAGACCCTCTAATGCTAAAAGTAAGGAGCCTCAAAATAGAGGTCAAAGAGCCTCTAATGCTAAAAATAAGGACCCTCAAAATAGAGGTCAAAGACCCTCTAATGCTAAAAGTAAGGACCCTCAAAATAGAGGTCAAAGACCCTCTAATGCTAAAAGGAGTCTCAAAATAGAGGTCAAAGAGCCTCTAATGCTAAAAGTAAGGACCCTTAAAATAAGAGGTCAAAGAGCATCTAATACTAAAAGTAAGGAGCCTCAAAATAGAGGTCAAAGAGACTCTAATGCTAAAAGTGAGCAGTCTCAAAACAGAGGTCAAAGAGCCTTTAATGCTCAAAGTAAGGAGCCTCAAAATAGAGGTCAAAGACCCTCTAATGCTAAAAGTAAGGAGCCTCAAAATAGAGGTCAAAGACCCTCTAATGCTAAACGTAAGGAGCCTCAAAATAGAGATCAAAGACCCTCTAATGCTAAAAGTAAGGAGCCTCAAAACAGAGGTCAAAGAGACTCTAAAGCTAAAAGTAAGGAGCCTCAAAATAGAGGTCAAAGAGACTCTAATGCTGAAAGTGAGCAATCTCAAAATAGAGGTCAAAGAGCCTCTAATGCTAAAAGTAATCAGCCTCAAAATAGAGGTCAAAGGCCCTCTAATGCTAAACGTAAGGAGCCTCAAAATAGAGGTCAAAGACCCTCTAATGCTAAACGTAAGGAGCCTCAAAATGGATATTGTTGTATACTTGAGTCGTTTGTTGTATAATTATGTATGTCCGCTCGATGGTAATGGTTGTTTATTGTTGTTATGGGGAACTGCTGTTAAGGTTTTATTATGGTTTGTACTGTTAACGTTTTCTGATGCTTTCTATATAACAGCGAGTCTAGTTTCTGTAACTGAATTGTCAGTATCACTATGGATCCTTATCTGGGAATAAACTGCACTTAAAATATACCTCAACGTTTATTTGGACCTGGAATGATATATTACATGGCGCATTGAGTCTCGAGGTCTACGTGGCGAAATACACCGTTGGAAAGGAAGACTTGCAATGGATACTGCATTGAAACTTGGCGAAGAGGCACTCCTTTTAACGAAAGAGGACATTCAGCAGCTTACTCGTGACGAGATTGTGAATTATCTCTGTGTTTTGGATGTGTCTTTCAGCCCCAAGGATAGTACAGTGAGACTGAACAGTCTCCTCCAAGGTGCTATTAGAAATGCTAAACGGACTGAAACGGATGACGGAAGCATGAAACACGAGGACGCAAATACAGGTTCAAATGATTCAATGATGATCATGTTGCAAATGCTACAACAGCAGATGAAACTTCAGGAGGATCGAATTTTGCGCGAGCAGGAACATCGGGATCGGGAGCAGGAACGTCGGGATTGTGAACAGGAACGTCGTGATCGTGAACTTACCGCTCTTCTTAACCGATTTGGACCTACTACTCCTAGTGGGGCAGAAGATAATCCTGGGGACCCCCGTCGAAATATTCCTGCGAAAATTTCTATACGGCCTCCAGAGTTGCTTGAGGATGGTGTTACCTTAAAATCATTTAAAAGGTGGGAAGCCAGTTGGAAGAACTATGCTCAAGTTGCAAAGCTGAGTGAGAAACCTAGGGAGGATCAAATAGCCACCTTTTGGTCGTTTTGCAAGCCTGATTTCCTACAAAGGGTTCGTCATGCGGTTGAGATTCCTTTAGACACGGCTTTGTCGCTGAATGAGATAATTGAGCAAATCAAAAAGTATCTCAAGGACCAGCGGAACGTTGCAGTGGACAGATACAAATTGGTCAGAAGAAAGCAAGATGCTGGCGAATCTTTTGATGACTTTTTAGTTGATCTTCGTGAGCGAGCAGAGGACGCCAACCTTGCAGATATGACTTCTGATGAGTGGATCACTACTCTCATTGTATCTGGTGTACGAGACGAGGAAACGAGACAAGAGCTTTTAAGTAAAAAACCCACTCTTAGCCTTGCTGATACTATTTCCCTTTGCCGTAACCACGAGTTAGCAGAGAGAGAAGACAAGCGTCTCAGTACAGAAAGTGCCATTAATGCAGCCGGATTCAAGCAGCGTGGTAGAAGCAGGAGTACTAACCGAAGAATTCACCATGGATCACCTAAAGAGGAGCGACTGAAATGTCGGAAGTGCGGTTTTCCACCTCACCAAACTGGCAGATTGTGTCCTGCAGTAGGGAAAACCTGCCACTATTGTGGATTCTCTGGACATTTTAGTAAAGTTTGCGAAAAACAAAAGAAGGGAAAAGAAGCTGCACTGTCACCAAAATTTGGAAAGTTAAAACACAGGGCAGAAATTTCGTTTCGTGGCCAGGAACGGCCAGTACTCCCCATTGAATTTCATCACCCGAAGACAGGTTATCTTGCTAAGATGAATGCGATTGCTGATACAGGTGCCCAGATGACTGTTGCTGGCAAGGGGATGTTGCATTCTCTTAGACTACAGAGGAAGGACCTGCAGAATTATGAGGAACACCTTGTGAGTGTTAATGGGAAGAGACTGAGAATTATTGGCGGAATTGACTTGTTGCTGAAGATTGGTGATATGCATTGCGTGGAAAATGTAATATTTTGCAGAGATGTGAAGTTTGATGATATGTATCTATCCCTTCGTGCATGCAGGAACCTTGGTATTGTTCATGAAGACTTCCCTTTACCTGCAAAGAAGTTGGTTGAAGCTATTGATAAATCTGTTACTGCTCTAGGCCATAGTATAAAGTCCACTGACCGAGACATTGAAGTTATGGAAAAGCAGATATTGCAGACTTACAAAGAAGTTTTCAATATCAAAGGGCAATTGCAAACGATGAAAACACCACCAATGAAAATCCAACTCAAGGAAGATGCAAAACCTTTTGCAATATATGCTGCAAGGCCAGTGAGTTACCCACTACGTGAAGCAGTGAAGAAAGAACTGGAAGACATGATGAAACAGGGTATTATTGAACGAGTTGGAGATCGGCTAACAGAATGGTGTCATCCTATTGTTGTTGTCCCAAAGCCTACAGGTGGAATTAGAATGACGGTTGACCTTTCGAAGCTAAATTCTCAAGTCCATAGAATTGTACACAATGCTAAAATCCCACATGATGTCATAAATTAAGTTGTACTGGATGCAAAGTACTTTACAGTTTTGGATGCTGCTAAAGGATACTGGCAGTTGGAACTGCATGAAGATTCTAGAGATCTGACAACATTTCTGACGCCATGGGGTAGGTTTAGATACAAGAGAGCACCAATGGGTTTTATCAGCACTGGTGATAGCTACAACTTCAAAGGGGATCTTGCTATAGACGGTTTGGAGCGAACACATAAAGTTGTGGATGACATTCTTATTGCTAGTCGCACACTTGAGGAACACATACTGGATGTTCGTGCTTTTCTTGATCGTTGCGTAGAGCATGGTATAACTTTAAACCTAGCTAAATTCAAATTTGCTCGATCATCTGTTCGTTTTGCTGGATTTATTTTGTCCGCAGAAGGGAGAGAAGCAGACCCAGATAAAGTGAGAGCCATTACAGAATTTGCAACTCCTACAAACATCACTGAACTGCGAAGTTTTATGGGGATGGTTAATCAACTGGGCTCATTTTGCTCGCACATTAGTGCTACTTGCACACCACTGAGAGATCTTCTTAAGAGTAAAAATCAGTTCCAGTGGTTACCAGCACATTGTGAAGCGTTTGAGAAAGTTAAAGGGTTGTTAACTAAAACACCGATTCTTGCGCAGTTCGATCCCAGTAGGATGACACGTTTGGAGACGGATGCAAGTAGACTGAAAGGATTTGGATTCAGCTTACTTCAGAAACACAAAGAAGGATGGAAACTCATCACCTGTGGAAGTAGGTTTTTGTCGGACGTGGAAACAAGATATTCCATGATAGAACTTGAAGCCTTAGCTATCAAATACGCCATACTGAAATGTAAATTATACTTGCATGGCCTCCCTCATTTTACAGTCATCACTGATCACCGCCCACTTCTACCACTTTTTAATAAATACTCTTTGAACCAGGTTGAAAACGTAAAACTGCAAAATTTAAAGGCTGATTTACAGAGTCAGTTTCAGTTCACATTGGAGTGGAGGAAGGGAAGTGATCATGCTATAGCTGATTGTCTCAGCCGAGCACCTGTTGATGATCCAGATCAAACTGAAGAGGAATGTGATGAGCGTACGGTCATGGCTGTTTATATTGCATCGGTTTGTGATGACAGAGAATTTTACGATGACGGAAGAGTTGTTGACCTTATTGTCGACGAACTTCAGGAAACAGCACGAAATGATCTAGATTATGTAAAGCTGGTTCATGCTATAATGGAGGACACCGTTGAACATGACGATTCACCACCATGTGTCAAGCAGTATAAAAGTATAAGGCATGAATTATCTATAGATGGTGATCTTTTCCTGTTTGGAAAAAGGTTAATTATTCCGAAACAAAAGAGGAAAGAGGTTTTGGAACGACTACATGCAGCCCATCAAGGAATAACCAGAACAAAGCAGCGAGCCCGATTGTGCGTATATTGGCCAGGTATCACCAATGACATAACACAAATGATAGAGAAATGTGAAGTTTGTCAACGCAATTTGCCAAGCCTGGGGAAAGAAACTCTGAAAACAGACCCTTTGCCAACACGTCCCTTTGAAAGTGTGTCTGCAGATTTGTTCTACCTAAAGGGCCAACATTTTTTGACTTACGCCGATCGTCTAAGTGGATATCCTATGGTCCAACAATGGAAGGACAGCCCATCGGCAAAACAAGTTTGTAATGCAATGATCAAAATGATGTCCTTTACAGGTTACCCTCAACGGATACGTACAGATGGGGGACCTCAGTTCAGCGCTACGGAATTTCAGAGATTCTTGAAGGGAAGAGGAATCAAATGGAGTCCAAGTTCACCTCATTTTCCCAGTAGCAATGGACACGCCGAAGTTATTGTAAAGAAAGTGAAGAATCTGTTGACCAAACTTGAAAATACAACGATGGATGAGCGATTTCATGAGGCTTTGCTGGAATTAAGGAACACCCCTAATGCAGATGGACGTAGCCCAAATCAAGTGGTGTTTGGACATAATCTTAGATCTTTGGTTCCATCTCATCATAGCGCTCTCATATCTGATAATCGTCAGGATATCGAAGCAGCAGAGATGAGGAGGAGAGAGAAAGAGAGGATTAATACTACACGTTACAATGCATCGGCAACAGATCTTAAAGTGTTTATCGTAGGAGATAAAGTCCGAATACAAGACGCTGCAACGAAAGAATGGGATAGGATCGGTGAAATCGTCAAGGTCGGACCGAGAAACAGATGCTATTTCATCAGGCTTTCATCAAGTGGAAAACTTTGTTGGCGTAATCGTAGATACCTTCGAAAATATCATGGCGGCGATATTAAAGAGGAAACGTATATATCTGTAGACGAACTCGAAAGTGAAGGCCCAAGACGAAGTAACAGACTGAGGAAGAACACTGTACGCTTTGTATTGTAAATCATTATTTATGTATATGTACGATGACTCGAGTAATGTTAAAAAAAAAAAAAAAAAAAAAAAAAAAAAAAAAAAAAAAAAAAAAAAAAAAAAAAAAGTTGTTGTATACTTGAGTCGTTTGTTGTATAATTATGTATGTCCGCTCGATGGTAATGGTTGTTTATTGTTGTTATGGGGAACTGCTGTTAAGGTTTTGTTATGGTTTGTACTGTTAACGTTTTCTGATGCTTTCTATATAACAGCGAGTCTAGTTTCTGTAACTGAATTGTCAGTATCACTATGGATCCTTGTCTGGGAATAAACTGCACTTAAAATATACCTCAACGTTTATTTGGACCTGGAATGATATATTACAGATATCAAAGACCCTCTAATGCTAAAAGTAAGGAGCCTCAAAATAGAGGTCAAAGAGATTCTAATGGTAAAAGTGAGCAGTCTCAAAATAGAGGTCAAAGAGCCTCTAATGATAAACGTAAGGAGCCTCAAAATAGAGGTCAAAGGCCCTCTAATGCTCAAAGTAAGGAGCCTCAAAATAATGGTCAAACAGCCTCTAATGCTAAAAGTAATGAGCCTCAAAATAAGAGGTCAAAGACCCTCTAATGCTAAAAGTAGGTAGCCTCAAAATTGAGGTCAAAGAGACTCTAATGCTAAAAGTGAGCAGACTCAAAATAGAGGTCAAAGAGCCTCTAATGCTAAACGTAAGGAGTCTCAAAATAGAGGTAAAAACCCTCTAATGCTCAAAGTAAGGAGCCTCAAAATAGAGGTCAAAGATCCTCTAATGCTAAAAGTAAGAAGCCTCAAAATGGAGGTCAAAGAGCCTCTAATGCTAAAAGTAAGGAGCCTCAAAATAGAGGTCAAAGAGCCTCTAATGCTAGAGGTATAGCACTTCAAATTAGAGATCAAAGAACATATAATGCTAAGATTATAGTACCTCAAAATAGAGGTCATAGAACCCTTAATACTAAAGGTATGGCACCTCAAAATAGAGCTTAAATATCCTCTAATGTTGGAAGTATGGCACCTCAAAATAAAAGGTCAAAGAGCCTCTAATGCTAGAGGTAAGGTACCTCAAAATAGAGGCCAAATAGTCTGGCCTATTATTTGTATATTCACCTTACGCATTGGTTTCCTACGCGCCAGCGCTTTTCTGCGCCTTCACCAAAAGCTGTGCTTCAGCAGAAACTGAGCACAAGCAGCATCCTGTGCGCCAACGCTCCAGTACTCTCTTTCGCACTCGCGCGAGAGGCAAAAAGAATGAAAACTTTTTGACAGGTTAAAATTGCCACGTTCTCCTCCCCGCAAACGCATGACAGCATGCCCGCAGGGCAAAAAAGGAAGAGGCTTCACAGAAGGGTTCAAGATCCCAAAGATTCCATCTTACAAGGCGAATTAAATGATTCCCCTGAAGAAAGGAAAGATGAATACTGTGAAGAACTGCAGAGTATAATAGGTAAGAATCTAGAGAGATATGAAAATTGTGATTAATGAATTCAATGCTAAAGTTGGAAGGAATAATCAAGGGATAGAAAATGTGATGGGCGTTGAGGTTCTTGGCGAAGTTGCAAATGAAAATGGGGCACATTTTATAAGCTATTGTTCAACAAACAATCTTGTTACTGGAGGTACTCTTTTCCAGCACAAGGAGATCTACAAATATACAAGGACTTCACCATGTGGCAATTACAAATATCAAATAGATCACATAGCCATTGATAAAGAGAGAAGGAGGACTCTGGGAAATGTAACAAGCTATAGAGGTGCAGTTATTGGTAGTGATCACCAGCTCCTCATTGCCACACAAATATTAAAACTGAAAGAACCCAACAGAAATGTAGATAGAATACCTAAGTTTGATGCAATTAAGCTTCTAGAGGATGAGCACAGAAATCTTTGTAACTGAATGTAGGAATCGATTTACAGTCTTAAGAGACTTTAAGAGACGAAGTTTTGGGACATGCATTTACAAGGAGAAAACCATGGATATCAAATGATACTTGGGATACTAAAAAAAGACAAAGACAGAAATTGATTTCTTAAAGTTTTCGAGGAAGTAATGAAAATTACAAGGCAGAGCATGCCAAGTATTTCAGTATTGATAGTGAGGTCAAAAGAAATATCAGGAATGATTGGAGAGAATATTTAGACAGGAAAGCAGATGAGGCTGCTAAAGCTATGAATTCAAGGAGTGGCTTTGTTGTAGGAATTGCTCTTGGAATTATTAATGAAATCTCTACGGGGAAAAAAGAAGCATATACCCATCAAAAAGAAAGATGGATATGTTATAACAAAAGAACATGAAGAAAAGTAACGTTGGATTGAACACTTTAGTGAGGTCATGAATAGGATATACGAAGGGAATAATTTGGTTGATATACCTGAAACTGATGAAGACCTTGATGTGCCTAAGAATGAATTAGGTGTGTTTGAAGTCGAAGCTATTCTTAAAAAAACTCAAAAGATGGAAAGCCCCTGGATACGAAGGAATAACTGGTGAGATGATATTGCCTGAAAATGAAGTGACTCCCAGATTACCTACAAGATTATTTTGTAGAATGTGGCGTGAAGAGGCAAAGCCTTATGTATGGGAGCTAGGAGTACTGGTGAAAATGACAAAAAATATCTGACTGATTGCAATCATTACAGAGGCATCACACTTACGTCAGCTGTCATGAAAATATATAGAATGCTCATTCTAAAGAGACTAGAGAGAAAGATTGATGAAAAGTTGAGAGACGAACAAGCAGGATTTAGAAAAGGTAGAAGTTGTACTGACCAAATTTTCATTTAAGACATGTGGTACAGCAATGATGGTATATGTGGGCTATGAAAAAGCTTTTGATTATGTGCTCTGGCAAATTTTGTGGAGAGTCCTGCGACATTATGGAGTTCCTCTGAAATATGTAAATTTAATTGTCTGTTCATAAGCATAGCAAATACAAAGTTAATGTTAGTGGCGTCTTATCACACGAATTTCCAGTAAAAAGTGGAGTACTCTAAGGGAATGTGTTGTTACCTATGTTGTTTATCCTCCTCATAGATTTTGTAATGCATAGATCGGTTGGGGATGGTGGAGAAGGATTGGACTGGATTGGTAACAGAAAATTAGGAGACCTAGAATATGCTGATGACGCTGTCCTAATTAGCAGAACACCACAGGGCTTGGAAAGCTTGCTTACCAGAATGCATGAAAAATCACATGAGGTTAGGCTCGAGATAAATAGAAGAAAGACAGATGATGAGAACGGAATATGCAATGGAAGATGAAATATCTTTGGAAGGATAAAGGATTAATGAGGTAGAATTATTTAAATATTTAGGAACTATGATATCTAATATAGGAGCTTTAGAATTTGAGTTTAATGAAAGATTGAAAAAAGCAAATCAGAGGATGGCTAGGTTAAGTCAAATTTAGAAATCAGGTCGCCTAAAATTACATATAATAATTAAGTTATATATCAGTTTAGTGAGATCGGTGTCACTGTATGGTCGTGAATCTTGGTATATTAATGAAACTCATTTTGTAGATTTGAGAACAAAGCCCTCAGAAGTATATTGGGTGTTAAATGACAGGAAAGGATTAGAAATGAAACTAAGAGAGATTACTCGAGCGCCACATGTGGATGAGATCATGGTGAGGGGTAGATGGAGATGGTTTGGGATGCTCTTTGTTCTCCCTAAGAGACATTAGTTCACCAAAATTTAAACTGGCCTCCACAAGGCACTAGAAGAGTTGGAAGACTCAGGACTATAAAGCATGAAGTAGGATATTGTGATTGGAGAAGTATTGAATTAAAAGCTGAAGATAGAGACGACTAGCGAAATCTAATTGAGGCTCTTTGCGTCAATCGGCGTGGGAGGAGATAATGATGATGATGATGATATGTATGCAGTGGCTTCAAGCATCTAGCTCAAGGCGAGTCACTTAGCCTCCTTCTTCCTCTAAAAACCCTTTTGTTGCTCTACCAATGCAAAATAATGGACGATCCTTAATATCTTCCAAAATAATTTGAATTTCTTTTTTATTTATTTTCTTTTAGGTATAAATAAATCCTTATCATTCACTATCGGGACTATCCTAGCAGTTCAATTATCACTATTTATTACCATGGTCAATTCAGATATTTTTTGTATTTACGTTAGTGTTTACAGACATTTTTTCTTAAAGAATCGAGAGATATTTGGTTGCTTTGTATTTCCATGATTTGTCATGTTTCTATCTCTGTGATTTTCCTTTCATTTTTCTTCATATCATTTTTTTTTTCTTAAATCTTTGATTGTATCCCTTTCTTTTGTAGGTAAAAGTATCTCTTTGATGGATCGTTCATAGTATGAGGTAACAATGATAAGAATAAAATGGATAGGTACAACTTAGAACGAATATTGTTTATGGGATCAGCTTTGCCCCTCCTTGATGTATCTATCATGCTGTTCACTCTAATGTTGCTCCATTTAACACCATATCAAAAAGGCAACACGACAGTTAGCAACATGGAAATTAGCAGGAACAGTGAAAATATATTCTATTTCAATTCCTGAAATTTTCATTTGGATAGGTGAATTATTATAGGAACAATGTATATAGTAGAGTTTTTTTTTTTTTTAGATATTTCTAGCATTTGGGTTGACACCCCTCTCGAGGATGTTACCATGTTTTGGTCAATCTTTTTGAAGGTTTCACCCCCTGAGTGTGAACAGCTTTAAAAGTGTCCCCAGTATCAAATAACTTTTTTAAAATCATATCATAACCATCGAGCTAGAAAGAAACTTTTTTCTTTTTTATTGTAACTCTCAGGGTGTCACTCACTTTTAGGGTGTCACCTTGGGCAGACACCCCTTTTACTGCACCCCTTATGTCTTATTTTGAATTTTTATGATTACATATATGCATATTTATACATAAAAGTATATTTGTGTGCTCGAATACAAAGTTTGATTTACATAATCATATAGTAAGGCAAAATTGGACAGTTTTCAAAACCATGGTCCGGCAAAATTGGACAGGCAAACTTCTCACTTTTTTCTTGGCGAGGCCAAATTGGACAATCTTGGATTACGGACACAAAAATTTATGTAAGTCTATAATTTTTTTCTAGCATATTTATATTGATAGGGACCACAAATTGTCATAGTTTGCCCAACTGAGCGTAGGCGCTTAACGGAGATACAGACGTGTCCAAAATTGCCTCACTGTCCAAAATTGCCTCGCCTCTGAGATATTCTTTTTATTACTGTAATATGAGAATTTCTAATTCTTTGATGATTATGAAACAAGCGATTTTTTATAGATGAGACCTCCCTCTCTTGAAAACATGTTTGGTATTTGGTCATAAATTATTAATATAGATTTTGTACAAAGGTTACTAAAAAGGTGTCCAAAATTGCCTCACCCTACTATACTTATTTGTAGAAGTTGGAGGCCTATCATCTTTGGAAGAATAAAAGCTCAGATTTGACTTAGGATAACTATACTCAGCTGAGAGCTTATGCTCAGAGAGTTTATGCTTCAACTGAAAAGGAATAGAATTTAACCATAAACGAAACCCATCATGCTACAACCCAGGATCATAAGTGGTGGGTTACCCTTGGATCTGAACTATTTGGCATAGATGTAACTGTTCCTCCTTGATTAAACCAGATGGCTATGTCACTCCTAATCCAAAAGAAAAGGCAACACTTTTGGCTGATGTGTTTGACAGTAAGCAGAGTAATGAGAAACTTGATCATCCTCATTCCTGTTTTTCTGAGCCTAAAATAACTATTTTAGCTTTTCGATCTCGTGAAATTAAAGTTCTTTTGGTGGACCTTGATGCTAATGGAGGTGTAGACCCAAACGGTATCGTTCCTTTGATTTTTATAAAGACTGCAGATCTCCTAGATCCAAAATTATTTGTTATTTTCCACAAATTAGTAAGAAGAGGTTCTTTTAGCACTTGTTGGAGAATTGGTAATGTTACTCCATTATATAAATGTGTTTGTGGTAGCTCAAGTCTAGCTGATTACCGCCCAATTTCCATAACTCTCATATAGTTTTTGAACGTATTTTGGCAAAACATCTAAATAGGTTTGCTAAAGGTAATCATCTGTTCCCTAGTTTGCAATTTCTTTTTCGTAAAGGCCTTGAAGCATTGTGATGCCCTTCTTACATTCTCTAATAATATAAGAAATCCCTTGATTGTGGTCAGGAAGTTCGTATGAATGGCCTTGATTTTAGTGCTGCCTTTGACCGTCTTAATCACGATGCCCTTGTTTTCAAACTCAAACAGTTTGGAGTGGGTGGGCCATTTCTTAGCCTCATTGCTGAATTTTTCAGTAATAGATCGCAAAGTGTTGCTGTTGATGGGCAATATAGTGAGTATAGGAATGTATCTGGTGTTACCCAGACAGTGGCGTAGCCAGGGGTGTCTCAGAGGGGGGGGGGGGGTGGCAAGCATGGGGCAAGGTCATATTTAAAAGAGGCAGCCCTATGCGAGACTGGGCTTGTAAGATTGGTTGTATTATTATTATTATTATTATTATTATTATTATTATTATTATTATCATTATTATTATTATTATTACTACTACTACTATTATTATTATTATTATTATTATTATTATTATTATTATTATTATTATTATTATTATTATATTAGAATAGGAAATGAAGTGAGTGATTGGTTTCCGGTGAGTGTGGGGCTGAGACAGGGATGTGTGATGTCACCGTGGTTGTTTAACTTGTATGTTGATGGAGTGGTGAGAGAGGTGAATGCTCCAGTGCTTGGACGAGGATTAAAACTGGTAGACGAGAATGACCATGAATGGGAGGTAAATCAGTTGTTGTTGCGGATGATACTGTACTGGCTGCAGACACAGAAGAGAAGCTTGACCGACTAGTGACAGAATTTGGAAGGGTGTGTGAGAGAAGGAAGTTGAGAGTTAATGTGGGTAAGAGTAAGGTTATGAGATGTACGAGAAGGGAAGGTGGTGCAAGGTTGAATGTCATGTTGAATGGAGAGTTACTTGAGGAAGTGGATCAGTTTGAGTACTTGGGGTCTGTTGTTGCAGCAAATGGTGGAGTGGAAGCAGATGTAAGTCAGAGAGTGAATGAAGGTTGCAAAGTGTTGGGGCCAGTTAAGGGAGTAGTAAAAAATAGAGGGTTGGGCACGAATGTAAAGAGAGTTCTATATGAGAAAGTGATTGTACCAACTGTGATGTATGGATCGGAGTTGTGGGGAATGAAAGTGATGGAGAGACAGAAATTGAATGTGTGTGAGATGAAGTGTCTGAGGAGTATGGCTGGTGTATCTCGAGTAGATAGGGTTAGGAACGAAGTGGTGAGGGTGAGAACGGGTGTAAGAAATGAGTTAGCAGCTAGAGTGGATATGAATGTGTTGAGGTGGTTTGGCCATGTTGAGAGAATGGAAAATGGCTGTCTGCTAAAGAAGGTGATGAATGCAAGAGTTGATGGGAGAAGTACAAGAGGAAGGCCAAGGTTTGGGTGGATGGATGGAGTGAAGAAAGCTCTGGGCGATAGGAGGATAGATGTGAGAGAGGCAAGAAAGCGTGCTAGAAACAGGAATGAATGGCGAGCGATTGTGACGCAGTTCCGGTAGGCCCTGCTGCTTGCTCAGGTGTCTTGGATGACCGCGGAGATAGCAGCAGTAGGGGATTCAGTGTTATGAAGCTTCATCTGTGGTGGATAACGAGGGAGGGTGGTCTGTGGCACCCTAGCAGTACCAGCTGAACTCGGTTGAGTCCCTTGTCAGGCTGGGAGGAACGTAGAGAGTAGAGGTCCCCTTTTTGTTTCGTTTCATTTGTTGATGTCGGCTACCCCCCAAAATTGGGGGAAGTGCCTTAGTATATGTATTATTATTATTATTATTATTATTATTATTATTAATTGCTAAGCTACAACCCTAGTTGGAAAAGCAGGATGCTATAAGCCCAAGGGCCCCAAAAGGGAAAATAGCCCGGTGAGGAAAGGAAAAAAGGGAAAATAAAATATCTTAAAGACAGTAACAACATTAAAATAGATATTTCCTATATAAACTATAAATACTAACAAAACAAGAGGAGGAGAAATTAGATAGAATAGTGTGCCTGAGTGTACCCTCAAGCTAGAGAACTCTAACCCAAGACAGTGGAAGACCATGGTACCGAGGCTATGGCACTTTCCAAGACTAGAGAACAATGGTTTAATTTTGTAGTGTCCTTCTCCTAGAAGGGCTGCTGACCATAGCTAAAGAGTCTCTTTTACCCTTACCAAGAGGAAAGTAGCCACTGAACAATTACAATGCAGTAGTTAACCACTTTGGTGGAGAAGAATTGTTTGGTAATGTCAGTGTTGTCATGTGTATGAGGACGGAGGAGAACCTGTAATGAATAGGCCAGAATATTCGGTGCATGTGTAGGCAAAGGGAAAGAACCGTAACCAGAGAGAAGGATCCAATGTAGTACTGTCTGGCCAGTCAAAGGATCCCAAAACTCTCTAGCGGTAGTATCTCAACGTTAAACAAAAAAGGTTTCAATGATATCAAACAAAAGAATCCAACTAGGCGTATACAGTATAGTCTATAGTGGACTTTTTGTTCAAAAAGTTAAAAGAAATAAAGGAAAACTCAAATCTGGGATTTATAAACTATATTGGTCCAATCCATTTGCGAATGAAATCATTTAAGCACATTTAATTAATGTAACTGCCATGATGGCAGAAAATAGGGATCCTTTATTAATTTACCGACATGAGGGGGAACAGGTTCCACAGAAAATAGGGAGGCTCTTTGGTTGATTGTTAAACGAGAGAGAGAGAGAGAGAGAGAGAGGGAGAGAGAGAGAGAGAGAGAGAGAGAGAGAGAGAGAGAGAGAGAGAGAGAGATTGGATTGTTGTTAAGTTAAAAAAAAACGAAATTTCCAAACTAAAAAGTGGTTCCATTAGCACAAAAACAAAGTCTTAATAGTTATAATACGGGTTTTTAAGAATATACGTACATCGAAAGTGATATATTATTAAATATTTACAAAATATTACAGATGTTTAGCCATCTAACTACCAATGGTTCAATAGTCAAATGTTAACATGAAAAAAATAACATGCTAAAGGATAATGACAAACAAGATACCTTGCAAAGGGTACAATAACCCGTCACTTTTTTTGCTTACGAATTCCCTCATATGACTATAGCTACCTATAAAAATAATTACTGTCTGTAAATGAATAAATACGATATGGGACATAAATCTCGACTGTTTTCCTTTTATTTTACTAGGAAGGAGATATGAGCCTTTAACACTTGTATGGGAAGAGGACTCATAACACAAGAAATTCTCAGAGCCCTCTGTCAAACTTGATGCACACCCCGACCGTATCACCTGGCAAAGCGACCGATTCTCTCTCTTTCACACGCATACATACACACATATTCATATATATATATACATATACATAATATATGAATATATATTACATATATACATAATATATACATACATACATATATATATATATATATATATATATGTAAGTATACACATACATATACATATATATAGATATATATATATATATATATATATATATATATATATATATAAATATATATATATAAAAATATAAATATATATATATATATATATATATAATATATATATATATATATATATATATATATATATATATATATATGTACAAATATACATATACATACACACATACATACATACATATATATATATATATATATATATATATATATATATATATATATATATATATACACACACACATATATAAGATGCGTGCGAGTGTGTGTAATTTTATACATTTTACCATGACAGCCATTATCGTATGATGAACTGTTTTAATAGGAAGAGTCACTTCCAAACAAGACTATTTATTTAAACAAATTACGAAACTGGATAGTGGAGTTGGGAGTATAAGATTTGTTACCCAGCATATTCGTATTCCTCCGCTATTAATTTTGTCTTCCAAACGTCACTAGTAGTAACATATCCACATAATTTGCAATAGGATTTAAGTTTCAATTGTACAATTATCAGCAGCCCTGTTTTACATGTAGTTTTTCCCTACGACCATATCCAAGTTTACTGTTTTTATTCAATTAGTAACAAATAAGTGTAAATTATTGTACGATTTCTAACTCCATCTAGTGTGTATTAAATAACACATGTAGATATCAGTGTTGGGAGCTTTGTATAACTTACAGACTTTGATCGCATAATATAGATATACAATCATTTCAGTAGAGATATTAAAACAAACTACATGAAAACTTTAGATTCCGAGAGGGGGGTGGGGGGGGGGTGCAAGAAGACCCCTCTCAGGTGGGGGGCAAGATTTTCCCCAGGGGGGCAATTGCCTCCCCCCTTGCCTACACCATTGCTCAGAGTAGTGTTCTTGGCCTTTTACTTTTCATACTATATACACATGACATGTGCTTTGGCCTAGGAAAATAGCTCGTTGCATATGCAGATGATGCTACTCTCTTTGCATCAATTCCATCTCCTGAATGTATCTGGGGTTGCTGAATCCCTTAATAGAGACCTAGCTAAAATTAGTGCATGGTGCAATTTATGGGACAGGAAGTCGAATTCTAACAAAACTCAAAGTGTAATTGTAAGTTGGTCAAGGACAGTGGCTCCTCATCATATGGATCTCAGTATTGATAATGTTTAAAAAGTCTTGTAAGAGTTTTGGTGATCAATCTATTCTGAAGAAGTGTTTTAATTTTTTTCATTCTACCTTGTTTCGAGTATTGTTCTCCTGTCTGGTCTTCAGCTGCTGATTCTCATCTTAATTTGTTGGACAGAAACTTACGTTCTATTAAATTTCTCATTCCTGATCTAGATATTAATCTCTGGCACCATCGTTCAATTAGCTAGTTATGCGTGTTGATAAGACTTTTCATAATTCTGATCAACCTTAACATTCAAATCTTCCTTGAGAGTACGGCATCCTGTTCGCATTACTAGGTATACAGTTAATTCTAGTAGTCAAGCCTTCTCTATCATGAAGCTCAATACTACTCAGTATTCTAGAACTTTTATTCCAGCTATGACAACGTTGTGGAATGATCTTCCTAATCGGGTAGTTGAATCGGTAGAATTTCAAAAGTTCAAACTTGCACCAAATGCTTTTATGTTGAACAGGCTGACATAAGTCTTTTTTTATAGATTATAAATGAGAGATCTGTTTTGATGTTGTTACTGTTCTTGAAATATTTCATTCTAATTGTTTATTACTTCTCATATAGTTTATTTATTTCTTTATATCCTTTCCTCACTGAGCTATTTTCTCATGTTTTTCAAAATAGGGTTGTAGCTTAGCTAGTAATAATAATAATAATAATAATAATAATAATAATAATAATAATAATAACAATAATAATAATAATAATAATAATAATTTATGAAATGGTCACTGTAAGAGCAGGGCTAGCGTTGTGAATATTTATGAAAATGTAACCTATAAAGCTTAGCTTATATATATATATATATATATATATATATATATATATATATATATATATATATATATATATATATATATATATATATATATATATATATATATATATATATATATATATTTATATATATATATATATATATATATATATATATATATATATATATATCCCTTTCCTGAGTGGGGATACCTTAACGTGGTGAACACGTTAGTGTATCGTCATGATCAGCAAAGTTTTATTAGTATCGCCCTGACTAGTAAAACTAGGTTGGTTTGTTATGATCGATCGGACAAAAATCTCGCACCATCACCAATCCGTAGTTGGCCAGCTTGGTGATGAAAACTGTCTAAACTTCAGACGTAAATAAGGACATGTTGGAGGCTTTTGTCCTGCAAATAATTAGGCATGGCTGTATAAATTGTTGCTGTTGTGCACACATGTTATATATATATATATATATATATATATATATATATATATATATATATATATTTATATATATATATACATATATATATATATATATATATATATATATATATATTTCCAATCATAGTGAATAAACGAATACTTAGAGTTCATGTTTATCAAAATTGCTGCTCATGTAAAGCTTGGTTCAGATGTACAGACTAAGATTCAGGGCCTAACATACAATATAAAAGCATGTCAACTTAACATAATTGAAGGCGGCTGAAACACTTGTTTTTTTTACTCAAAAGGTCAAAACAAAATAGAAGCTGATGATTATACAAGTTTTATCGCAAGAATTAAACGTAATTTACGTTTATGTGACACAAAAATAAAAATGTGATAATCCCGGCCTATGTTCACAGAATTACTTCTATATTACTTAGATACTGTTGACTGCATGTATGTAGAATCGATTAGTGCATTCCTAATAATGTGCAACTAACGTATATTGTAC
>NC_090752.1:18148133-18165633 GCF_036898095.1 Palaemon carinicauda
ATATATATATATATATATATATATCCCAAGCTTAGAATCACACCGTGACCAAAATTGAGGTGCTGTTGCAAAGACTTTGCCTTGACTATGAACCTAAAATTTATATTTCATGTAGATGACTATATGAAATATAACTAAAAAATTAATGCGCTTCCATAACATAAAAAAACTCTGGTGATAAAAGAGACTTGGCAGAGAAATAATTAAGTATCAGTTGAGGAACATTTATGGAAAGTGCTGGAGTAAAAGCAACAAAGAAATTTGTTGTAAATATTGAATGGAAATTGAAAAAATAAAGTGTTGAGGGAAAAGGACCCTGAAAAATGAAACCAAGGAAAGAATTATGGAAAAGATAGAAGAAACTATTGAAGAAAAGAAGAAAGGGATGAAAAATTTAAGATTCACTGAAGGAAATGGCCCACAGCCTTATTTCAGAGTAATGGATCTGGATAAGGCAATCCTTGTAATCAGTGGTTCCCAAACTTTTTTTAGTCGTTACCCATTTTCCATGGATGATCCTTATCCATTGCCCCCCACCCAGAACCCATGATTGCAGTAACTGTCTGTAGTCCTACATTCATTAGGTTCATATAAAAACAAACTTGGTAATTTCTGTACTTTTGCTAATTCCATTTATTTAACAAGAAATTAAACTTTTATTTTGTCGTTGTTGGGTTGAATATTATCATCAAAATGATACTAAGGAAGTAATGTAATGCATATATATATATATATATATATATATATATATAAATATATATATATATATATATATATATATATATATATATATATATATATATATATATATATATACATATATGTAGAAAGTAATCACAAATCACATAATTTGCCAAATCTTTTTAAAAAAAAAAAAATAGACAAATGATTAGAAATAAATTCACTGGATTTAAAAAGTGTATTACTCCTACAAAATCGTATCTTATCTTTGGATCTGACAAATCTAATAACTTTATAATTCTGAAGTGATATTATATCATAGGAAATCATAATTCACTGCCAAAACTATGACTTGTAGTACCCATGCACCCAACTGCCCCTGCCAGCTGCTTCTGAATGACTATGTACATCTGAATCAGCTGAATGCCTATTGCAGAGTGGTCCAATGTTTTCCATGCCAAGGGCCTCATAACCTGAAATCCTTGATGGCACGGGCCTTCCATTAGAAGGGGCTAGCGTTCGATCCCAAGTATGAGGTAGAAATTTATTTCTATTTGAACACGATGTTGTGTTGATATTTATCCATATTGACTCATTAGGGGTAATTTGAATGCATTACTACCAATTGTGTCACGTGGTGGGCCGGGAAATCGGGTAAAACTCGCTGGTAAGAGACTGATGTCTCGCCAGGTAAATCCTCGGATAGCTAGGTAGCGTCAGGTTCCGATTTCTTTTATGGTCTCTCGTGGCATGGTTGGTTTCGACCTGGCCTTTCATTAGAAGGGGCTAGCGTTCGATCCCAAGTATGAGGTAGAAATTTATTTCTATTTGAACACGATGTTGTGTTGATATTTATCCATATTGACTCATTAGGGGTAATTTGAATGAATTACTACCAATTGTGTCACGTGGTGGGCCGGGAAATCGGGTAAAACTCGCTGGTAAGAGACTGATGTCTCGCCAGGTAAATCCTCGGATAGCTAGGTAGCGTCAGGTTCCGATTTCTTTTATGGTCTCTCGTGGCATGGTTGGTTTCGACCTGGCCTTTCATTAGAAGGGGCTAGCTTTCGATCCCAAGTATGAGGTAGAAATTTATTTCTGTTTGAACACGATGTTGTGTTGATATTTATCCATATTGACTCATTAGGGGTAATTTGAATGAATTACTACCAATTGTGTCACGTGGTGGGCCGGGAAATCGGGTAAAACTCGCTGGTAAGAGACTGATGTCTCGCCAGGTAAATCCTCGGATAGCTAGGTAGCGTCAGGTTCCGATTTCTTTTATGGTCTCTCGTGGCATGGTTGGTTTCGACCTGGCCTTTCATTAGAAGGGGCTAGCGTTCGATCCCAAGTATGAGGTAGAAATTTATTTCTGTTTGAACACGATGTTGTGTTGATATTTATCCATATTGACTCATTAGGGGTAATTTGAATGAATTACTACCAATTGTGTCACTCGGTGGGCCGGGAAATCGGGTAAAACTCGCTGGTAAGAGACTGATGTCTCGCCAGGTAAATCCTCGGATAGCTAGGTAGCGTCAGGTTCCGATTTCTTTTATGGTCTCTCGTGGCATGGTTGGTTTCGACCTGGCCTTTCATTAGAAGGGGCTAGCGTTCGATCCCAAGTATGAGGTAGAAATTTATTTCTATTTGAACACGATGTTGTGTTGATATTTATCCATATTGACTCATTAGGGGTAATTTGAATGAATTACTACCAATTGTGTCACGTGGTGGGCCGGGAAATCGGGTAAAACTCGCTGGTAAGAGGCTGATGTCTCGCCAGGTAAATCCTCGGATAGCTAGGTAGCGTCAGGTTCCGAATTCTTTTATGGTCTCTCGTGGCATGGTTGGTTTCGACCTGGCCTTTCATTAGAAGGGGCTAGCGTTCGATCCCAAGTATGAGGTAGAAATTTATTTCTATTTGAACACGATGTTGTGTTGATATTTATCCATATTGACTCATTAGGGGTAATTTGAATGAATTACTACCAATTGTGTCACGTGGTGGGCCGGGAAATCGGGTAAAACTCGCTGGTAAGAGACTGATGTCTCGCCAGGTAAATCCTCGGATAGCTAGGTAGCGTCAGGTTCCGATTTCTTTTATGGTCTCTCGTGGCATGGTTGGTTTCGACCTGGCCTTTCATTAGAAGGGGCTAGCGTTCGATCCCAAGTATGAGGTAGAAATTTATTCCTATTTGAACACGATGTTGTGTTGATATTTATCCATATTGACTCATTAGGGGTAATTTGAATGAATTACTACCAATTGTGTCACGTGGTGGGCCGGGAAATCGGGTAAAACTCGCTGGTAAGAGACTGATGTCTCGCCAGGTAAATCCTCGGATAGCTAGGTAGCGTCAGGTTCCGATTTCTTTTATGGTCTCTCGTGGCATGGTTGGTTTCGACCTGGCCTTTCATTAGAAGGGGCTAGCGTTCGATCCCAAGTATGAGGTAGAAATTTATTTCTGTTTGAACACGATGTTGTGTTGATATTTATCCATATTGACTCATTAGGGGTAATTTGAATGAATTACTACCAATTGTGTCACTCGGTGGGCCGGGAAATCGGGTAAAACTCGCTGGTAAGAGACTGATGTCTCGCCAGGTAAATCCTCGGATAGCTAGGTAGCGTCAGGTTCCGATTTCTTTTATGGTCTCTCGTGGCATGGTTGGTTTCGACCTGGCCTTTCATTAGAAGGGGCTAGCGTTCGATCCCAAGTATGAGGTAGAAATTTATTTCTATTTGAACACGATGTTGTGTTGATATTTATCCATATTGACTCATTAGGGGTAATTTGAATGAATTACTACCAATTGTGTCACGTGGTGGGCCGGGAAATCGGGTAAAACTCGCTGGTAAGAGGCTGATGTCTCGCCAGGTAAATCCTCGGATAGCTAGGTAGCGTCAGGTTCCGATTTCTTTTATGGTCTCTCGTGGCATGGTTGGTTTCGACCTGGCCTTTCATTAGAAGGGGCTAGCGTTCGATCCCAAGTATGAGGTAGAAATTTATTTCTATTTGAACACGATGTTGTGTTGATATTTATCCATATTGACTCATTAGGGGTAATTTGAATGAATTACTACCAATTGTGTCACGTGGTGGGCCGGGAAATCGGGTAAAACTCGCTGGTAAGAGACTGATGTCTCGCCAGGTAAATCCTCGGATAGCTAGGTAGCGTCAGGTTCCGATTTCTTTTATGGTCTCTCGTGGCATGGTTGGTTTCGACCTGGCCTTTCATTAGAAGGGGCTAGCGTTCGATCCCAAGTATGAGGTAGAAATTTATTCCTATTTGAACACGATGTTGTGTTGATATTTATCCATATTGACTCATTAGGGGTAATTTGAATGAATTACTACCAATTGTGTCACGTGGTGGGCCGGGAAATCGGGTAAAACTCGCTGGTAAGTGACTGATGTCTCGCCAGGTAAATCCTCGGATAGCTAGGTAGCGTCAGGTTCCGATTTCTTTTATGGTCTCTCGTGGCATGGTTGGTTTCGACCTGGCCTTTCATTAGAAGGGGCTAGCGTTCGATCCCAAGTATGAGGTAGAAATTTATTTCTATTTGAACACGATGTTGTGTTGATATTTATCCATATTGACTCATTAGGGGTAATTTGAATGAATTACTACCAATTGTGTCACGTGGTGGGCCGGGAAATCGGGTAAAACTTGCTGGTAAAAGACTGATGTCTCGCCAGGTAAATCCTCGGATAGCTAGGTAGCGTCAGGTTCCGATTTCTTTTATGGTCTCTCGTGGCATGGTTGGTTTTGACCTGGCCTTTCATTAGAAGGGGCTAGCGTTCGATCCCAAGTATGAGGTAGAAATTTATATATATATATATATATATATATATATATATATATATATATATATATAAGTATGTGTGTGTACGTATGTATGTAAATATATGAATATGTATATATATATATATATATATATATATATATATATATATATATATATATATATATATATATATATATATATATATATATATCTTTTCTCAAATTCACAATAGAGCCCTTCAAGTTAACCAAAAAAAAAAGATGAGGAGTATGTTCCATTACTTCTGTTCAATTCATGTCAAGAAGGGAAGTGTGTTAGATCATTCATGTTTAAGCATTTAGTGAAAAGTTGCAGCTTTTTACGGAGAGAATCAACTTTGCTTACTAACTGGGAAACATTTTAGTAATTTTCCTTGTTGGAGGTTCATGTTTAGAACGTTCAGGTGGGCTGTCATTACTGTAGGAATTGCTTGGGAACAAAGAAAGTCTTTATCGTGTAGCTGAATTTAGCACTGTTCTGAATGACTAATATGCTGATTTTATAGAAATGGTAGAGTATCTTCCCTTAAAAAAAAAAAAAAAAAAAAAAAAAAAAAAAAAAAAAAAAAAAAAAAAAAAAAAAAAAAAAAAAAAAAAAAAAAAAGACTGTTTCCCAGCACTCAGCCCCCTAACACGTGATATAGTGTCAGATCACTGTACACTGTGTTTAGTTTTTCCAGGAATGATATAAATTTTCCATGCCTAAGAAAATATTTCCACCTCTGATTAAGTTCATGCTACTGACATTGTGATGCAATGAACTCCATTTTTCTTTAAAAGACCAACTAACCCCACATTACTGCCAACCATAGCCTTTGTACTATCACTTACAATGCAGGAACACATTTTAAACCCTCCATATTCATTGACTACAGATTTGAGGGAAACGTGTATGTATGTATGTATGTATGTATGTATGTATGTATATACACACACACACATATATATATATATGTATATATATATATATATATATATATATATATATATATATATATGTGTGTATGTATATACACACACAAACACACACACACACATATATATATATATATATATATATATATATATGTATATATATATATATATATATATGTATATTTAATATATATATATATATATATATATATATATATATATATATATATATATATATATATATATATATATATATATATATATATATATATATGCACACATACACGAACCTCTGTTATCATTCAATGACTGCATCTTGACAAGTTCTTCGTGTACTACAAAATCTTCGCCAATGGTGCCGGCACATACGAGTAACTGACTTGTGTCACTTACATCGGTGCAGTCATCTAAATCCAGTAAAAAGTACTTGCGATGTTTCATTATATCTTTAAGTTCCATGGAAACATGCTGATCAAATTCATTCACCCTTCTTACAACTCTTTGGTAAGAGAATGACACACTTTCAATTTTTTTTACTACCAGGTACATTTTCTTCAGCAAACTCTCGTGCTATTTTACTGCACACTGCTTTATTAATTCTCCACCCACAAATGATTTTTTATTTCTTATAAGCTCCAAAGTAACTTCTTATAAAGCAGTAAGACTAGCTGTTTGTGGTTTTCAGAAGATATGTAGCCCATGATTTTGCTGTTGATGTTTGCCAGTCAAGATATTCCATATACCACTTGGTGATTTTCCCGCAATTGAACATATATTTCCTTGTGTAATGTCTCACAATGCCTTCGAACATATTCCTTAAGAAAAGAACCTATTTGATGCCACAAAATATTCTTCTTCCCACTTCATATCATATGCTCTGTTCATATCAGAGCTCTTTCTTTTCTTACTTTGACTCAATGTGGAAAGAAGCAAAACAGAAGCAAGCTAAAAACTATTCGAAACAGTAGGGGCTCCATCTCCATTCTATTCACGGGGTTTTCATTAACCTTGTGACACTTATATTTGTTATTGTTGTTATTACTCTATCTACCGTCAAAAGTAAAATAAACATTGGTATTGAACACATGGTTTGAATGGAGAGAGAGAGAGAGAGAGAGAGAGAGAGAGAGAGAGAGAGAGAGAGAGAGAGAGAGAGAGAGAGAGAGAGAGAGAGAGAGAGAGTACTGAAATTTTACTGGAATGTGTGATTTTAATTTCATTTCATTATTTATCATTTTTTATTTTGTTAGTATTCAGGAGGGATCATTTAGGTCCAGTTAGGTTTCGACACATTAAATCATACTGCATAATTAGGTCAGTGTTGGAGGGCCACAAAAAATCCTCTCGCGGGCCACATTTGTCCCGCGGGCCTGTATTTGGACCACCCTGGCCTATTGCACCCGGTGTGATGGGTGGAGTTGTAGATTATCAACCGGATTCTTATTTTTTTTTTTTTTCACTTAAAGCACACCGTTTTGCATACCTGGGAAGTACCTTTTAAATTCCCCTTTTGAGGCCTGAAGATGTAGGGAAATCAAGTTGTGTGTGGCAGCATCACATCCCTTTCCCCTTTTTGAATTAGTTTTCAATATTGCCAAGTTTCCATTCCAACTTTTCGCCTCCAATTCTCCCTTTTTCGAATGAAAGCTTTGGTTTTGTCCAAAAAATCTATTATCAAGCTTCCTTTCCCTTGGAGTTCCAGCCTGAGAGTGTTCAACTGTTTAAATATGACAAGGTAGGCAAGCCGAATTATGAAGCCATCTACAAACGATGCTGACAGTAAATCTTGCTTGTTTTATATCCCGAGAATGTATGTTATCTTTCCTCTTGAGCTTACATAAAAAGCGAACTGCTGTATGGAATAGGAGGGTTTCATGAGCTTCATCCATATCTTAGCAGAGTTTCTCTAAAAGGCTTGTATTAAGAGCACTACCTTTTACAAAGTTAACTGTCTTTTTAATGGTGTTAAGAGTATCCTGTAATTCTGAGGGTAGTGTTTTTTCATGCAAGAGCTTGCATGTGGACCATGCAGTGCAGAAGAATAGCATTTGGTGCTTTTTGTATAACTCTTGTAACAAATCCTGACTGAGAACCCAGCATGGCTAGATCCCCATCTTTGCATATCCCACAGAGATTGCGCCAGTCAAGACCTTCAGCTCCAACAAATTCTGTAAGTTTTTGCATTACATCTCACCTTTTGTATATTCCTCAAACAGTTCATAATACAAGAACTCTTCCCTCAAGTCCTCATCAGGAACATAACTTACAAAAGTCATGAGTTGTGAGCAGGGCTAGACTTCGTGGCCTCATCGAGCTGAATACTAAATAATCCAGCTCTTTGATATCATGAGATATCTGAGATATCCAGCGTTACTCTGTATTATTTGAGAGAGAAAGACCATTTAACTATCAGCAGTTTTCTCTCCTAAAAAGAGCTTGACCATTGTTTTGGCACATGGCAAAATTAACCCCTCCCAACTGTTTAAGGTTTCTTTTTCTTTGCTATCTCAAGGGATGCAAAAATGATGCCTCCAATACTGCAGCATTTTGTTGGTAAATGGAACCACTAGCATCAAGTCGTTGTCTAATGTTCAATTCTTGCTGAATAAAGAAAGAACGAGCTTTACCAACATATTGAGGATGCTTTGTTTTCAGGGGTAATTTAAGCTTGCAGATCCTTAGCGACTAAGCTGTAAGCATTTTGTAACAAATCACACCCTGAGGTTTCAATACACCTTATCAGTAATGTTTGTAAATCCAAAATCCAGGTAGCTATCAACCATCCCTTGCTGATACGCAAGATTTAAAAACACGGGTTCTATTACAGAATCCTTAATTTAGGAAGCCTTATCATTTATTTTAGGGAAACTTTTCTATTGCCTTGATACATCTTCTTGTTTTGTTTTATACAAAGCATATACAGTTAGATATGAAATGGTAAAAAAAAAACAAAAAAAAAAAAAAAACTAACTAACTTATTACTCTTGAGTCTGGCAGCACTGACTTGTGAGTTCACTCCACTGGCTGCTTACCAGCTCAACTCTTTTGGTTTTATGTAGACATGGCGTCACCTTATGGCTCCCTACATTTTCTTATATGGCCCCCCAGGGGTCACGGCTCCCAGTTTGGGAACCACTGCTTGTTATCAAGGCCAGATTAAATATGCTCAATCTATGAAGCAAATTTCAGGGGAAGATATACAGATGATGAAGAAGATAATACAGACATTTATTTTCATGCCCAAAAGTAGGACAGTGAATAAAACAAGATATAAGTGTAGGTATGTTGCAAAATCCAAGCAGGGATCTGGTTGCATACAAAGGTAAGGCAATGTATATGAAAGAATTCAAAAAGTCCAAACTAACCACAATAGGTTGCCAAAACTGATGATAGTCCCAATTGATTTCAAGGTGGAATGGGATAAAAGTAAAGATTAAGAATTTCATCATAAAATTAGCTGACAAAATTAATGAATTGCTTTCAAGTGGGTAATGAAAAAAAAAGAAAAAAATTAGAAAAAGGAAAAGTAATGAAGACAACTCAACAAGATGTAGATGCAATTGTACACCCAACAACAAAACCGGTGTCGCCTGGCCAGACCTGACTTTGAGAGATCATGCCGCCCTTCTTGCCCTGAAAGGTGGCCGACTTTAAACAACCAAGACATTGTTGGGATGGTTCGAATGTGAGGAGGAGGGAAATTACCGATATCACTCAAAGAAAGGCGACGATGAATGAAATATATATGAAAAGAGAGAGAACATTTTTATTCTTTTACGAAATTTAATCTAGTATTATTTCGAAACTAATTCATCAAGAGATTTTATCATAAATTTTTATTTGAATTTCCTATCCTATTTCTATATAAAATATTCTTGAATAATACTGGAACTGACTATTCATATCAATATTTATAACACGGAAATATCCTTCGTTTGCATTTCAAATAGCACCTATTGAGTCACCAATCACTAATAAGTGGCCTTTGTTCAAAATTTCGAAGGTAATGAGGTTTAAAGGTTTAGTTGTTGATTTCGGAAATTTCCTTTGATTTCGATCATGAGCCACGTAGCTCAGTGTGGTTGGAGTAAGCTTTTGTCACGGGCTACTTGGCTCCGGCCCTCTTAGAGAATATAGTATTATTTGCTATATCAATTATATTAGTTTAAGGTTGGAGATTTAAAATGCATCATCAGGTAACATAATTTATATTGTTTTAGAAGTGCTCAATGAAAATAAAATATGTGAAATGACATGCAATGAACGTGTTCAATGGTGCATTATAGTGATGTTGTGGTATATAGGACGTAGGGTATAAAAGATTATACTATTAACACATTGTTTACACAAATTATCTTTTTCGGCGTCAGTAACCTTAGATGTCAGGATGAGAGGAAACTCCTAATCAATCAATCAATCAATCAAATTATCTGGGCAAGTCGCTCACTTCCAAGCGAACCCCCTTCCCTGGTGACGATTGCTCAATGCTCAAAGGTCCGAGTCTAGCTGGCTTCACCCTACCCAAGGCAAAAGGAAATATTTCCTTGGCAGTGACTCCTCGAATTATTATGATTTTATTTGTCATTTCATGACCTGATGTCCAACACCTTATAGGTGTTCCCCCGGTAAGCTCTTCAAGAAATCCATTACTCTCGATATCTGTTCAATCAGTCTTGCATATTTACTTCGCTATATTTAGTTTTGAAATAATGGTAAACACTTGAAAAGCAAAATGTATGAAATATTGTCATCTTAATATTTTGTTTTTCATTTACTGAAAAACTTCTACAAGAAAGATCTCATCATAGCTGTGAGACCTTTAAACCTCTAACATGTGGGGATGGGGGTAGAAGGATATAACCAGGTGGGGGTTAAAGATGATGGTGGAGAGGTGGCAACTGGGTGATCTTAATGTATGGCTTGACGAGGTTTGCTTATTAACATTTATGAAGTGATGATGAGGATGATGATGGTAATACCTTTATTGATAACATTTAATATCAATGATTCCCACTCGCAATGAAAACGGTTATATATCGTTTTAACATTGTTTTTAGGTGACCATTGAACATCTTTCGAACATGGGATCTTCACCCAAAAGAAATACAAATCCAACAAAGCTTGCAAAGTGGTTAGCGGGTTTGTGTGATCCTTGGGCACATCCAAATAACATATAATATTGGAATATTGGATACAGATAATATATATATATATATATATATATATATATATATATATATATATATATATATATATATATATACATACAGAGAGAGAGAGAGAGAGAGAGAGAGAGAGAGAGAGAGAGAGAGAGAGAGAGAGAGAGTTACAAGGATTTTGGATGTCTCAAAGAGTTTTTAGTCCATCCGCAGACTCCATTTGCTCTTTGGTAGAGCGATTTAGTTTAAGTATTTAGAGTTCTTAAGATCTTCTCTAACTTATTTTTGAACGAGAGAGAGAGAGAGAGAGAGAGAGAGAGAGAGAGAGGAGAGAGAGAGAGAGAGAGAGAGAGAGAGAGACAGAGAGAGAGAGAGAGAGAGAGAGAGAGAGAGAGAGAGAGAGAGAGAGAGAGAGAGAGAGAGAGAGAGATAGCAGTTGCTAGAATAATGCAAAAAAAGGGTATATCATTCTGCCGTATATTTAATGGGAATAGTCAGTTCTCACAATATTTACGGATGTTCCATAAAAAATGTAATGAAGAATTCAAATATATCGTTGTGATTATATTTTTCGATAACTTTTCTCGAAAACGATTGCATTTCTTAAAAGAATAAAAGATAAGACCTTTCTATCTCTTTCATATATATATATATATATATATATATATATATATATATATATATATATATATATATATATATATATATATATATATATATATGCCCACCTCCTCACATTCGAACCATTGTAACAATGTCTCGGTTGTTTAAACGTCAGGCCACCTTTCAGGGTAAGAAGGGCATGATGTATCCTAGTCTGGTCTGCCGAAGCGACACTGGTTTTGTTGCTGCGTGTAGTATTCCTGAAAAAATAAGAATACACGAGACAGGAAAGAAATGAGCAATGGAATGTTGAAAAGCATGGGCCAAGAAACCATGAATAGCATGAGAGAAATTATAAATCAAATTGAAGAGAGAATAGAAATACCTGAAGAATGGGATGAACTAGAAATATTATCAGTGGGCAAGCCTAAAGGTAGCACATTAGTTACAAAATATAGAAAAAACTATTTATTACGAAAACAGTTAGTAAAATGTTTGAGAAACTAAGGTCAATGCAAATTAAGGATGGAATTAATGACAAGATTAGCAGATTCCAGTGTGGTGGGATAGAGGGTAGACCAACAGCAGGTCACCTTATCACACTGAATGTAGTTATAGATTATAATAATTATCTAGGAACCTCAACATTCACATGGTTTGGGGATGCAGTAAAGTGTTTCGATAAACTTTGCTTGAAAGACTGTATTAAAGAATTGAGTTATATGGTAGGGAAGGATGATGCTAAGATGATACATAAACTAAATGATAAAGCTGAAGCAATTATTAAGAGTCCTGTCGGATATACAGAGGAAATAAACATAAAAGGAAATGTAAAACAAGGAACAATTGTTGGGCCACAATCAATGTTCATTGTCACGGACAAAATTAATTCTATAAGTAAGAAGACGATAACCCTGATAAGAAACACCAGAATAGAAGTCCTGATTTATGTAGATGATATAAAGCTCCCTAGTAACAATAAATGCAAAGTAGAAAAAGCTATAAGTAAATGCCGCAGTTTGGAAAAACCAAAGAAATTTACTCTTAGTACAAATCCACCGAAGTCAGCGGTGTTACTAATAAGACACAAAACAGAAGTTAGAAAGGTTAATGGAGTGGTTAGAAATAGAATGATAGAAACAGTTAGGGAATATAAATACTTAGGTGAATGGTACTCGGAAAAGGGAAACCGCAGTTTCAGCATAAGTAAAAGGAATGCATAAATATAATACATGGTGCAAGAAGTTAAGAAGTATGGAGACCCTAACAGAGTAGGAGATTTGGCATTGCTTGTGAGAATAAAGATTTATGAAACCTACACTGTTTGCAAATATCGAGAGACATGGGTGTAATAAAAAAAGAAGAAAAAACTAGAGGGTATACGGGTCAAGATTATGAAAAGAATGTTTGAACAGGTTGCAACCACACCTTATTGGGGGTTAATAGCAGACAAAGGAATATGGCCAGTTAAAAATAGAACAGGGTATGTTTCATAACATCATTACTTCAGATGATGAATAATTAGTTAAGGGAATAGTGGAAGACCAAAGAAGGTTAGCGAACGATGAAAAAAAAAAAATAAAAAAATAAGAAATAAAAGCAAATACTCTATAAACAAATACAAAGTAACGTAGCAAATCAAATTGAAAAATATGAAGAAAAGAAAGCAGGAATGACCGAGTTGATATTTGTAAATAGCAATGGGAGATAAGATTACATAGGCAAAATTAATACTAAAGAAGCAGTTATAGTAAGGAAGACAATGTTAAATATAATTGACTTAGAAGAAAATTATAGAAACGGGAATGAAAAGGATAGGCTTTGTGAATTGTGCAGCGAGACAGATGATACAACAGAGCATATATTTAGCTTTAAAGAATTAAGAAAATTTAGAAGCAGTGGCATATAACCGAGGAAGTTAGAATCATCAACCAAAGAAGTTGCCAGATATATTAGACAGGCTCTGGAAGTTAGAAATAAAAAAAGACAAGCTAGGCTGTCCGTATAGGATGTAACTAATGACAATGGATTTTCTGCAGATTGCAGAGCTTTGCACCTACTCCTGTAGTAGTGTGCCCATAACCATCGTGTTGTGGAGAGAGCTACGAGGAACCTAGATCCTGGGATACAATACAGTATTAAAAAAGGTGAAACTTAACGAAAACCCATACAGGGTCGCCGTTACAAAGGCAACGGCCCAGCACAACAACTGGACTAACTATATTACTATATTGTTATCATCATTATTATTTTCATTATTATAACCAGCTTGGCTATAACCCTATCTTGAAAAACAGGATGCTATGAGCCCTAAGGCTCCAAAAGGAACAGTAGCCCAGAAAGGAAAGGAAATACTGAAATAAATTACTAAACTTATACTTATGAGAAATCAAGGAATAATTCTGAAGTTCCACAGATTCAACTGCGAAGTTAGGAAGATCTCACAACTTGGTCACAGCTGGAATAAAACTTCCACAATACTGTATAGTGTTGAGTCTTATAATGGAGAAGGCAAGACTATTATAAGTAACTACGTACCTAGTATTTTGTACAGGATGGTACAGCAGGGTAACCAGATTTTGAATGCGGAAATAAGGCACACCTGAATGAAGGGCGTAGATGCGTTTTAATTTTTTTTTTCCGAGGGGAGGGGACTGAAGTTTGGAATGGCACTAACGAAGGGGGGTCTGGGGGACCCCCCCCCTTGAAATGTTTTTACGAGGAAACACCCTTGGAGGCAATTTACTAGCATCTGACAGCAGATTGTAGCAAAAGAAAAAAAAAATTTTGGGCGACATTTTATGTGACCAATAAGTACAGTACTACATTGCATTCTTCTCTCCAGTTACGGTTCATTATACCTTTGCCTACCCATACATCGAATAGTCTGGCCTATTCTTCACATATTCTTCTCTGTCCTCATACACATGACAACACTGAGATTACCAAATAATCCTTCTCTCAAGGGGTTAACTACTGCATTGTAGTTGTTCAATGGCTGCTTTCCTCTTGGTACGGGTAGAAGAGACTCTTTAGCTATGATAAGCAGCTCTTCTAGGAGAAGGACACTCCGGAATCAAATCATTGTTCTCTAGTCTTGAGTAGTTCCATAGCCTCTGTACCATGGTCTTCCACTGTCTTGGGTTTGAGTTTTCTCGCTTGAGGGTACTCTAGGGCACCCTATTCTATCTTATTTCCCTTCCTCTTGTTTTATCAAAGCTTTTTTAGTTTATATTTGAAATATTTATTTTAATGTTGTTACTGTTCTTAAAATATTATATTTTTACTTGTTTCCTTTCCTCACTGGGCTATTTTCCCTGTTAGAGCACCTGGGCTTATAGCATCCTGCTTTTCCAACAAGAGTTGTAGCTTAAGAAGTAATAATAATAATAATAATAATAATAATAATAATAATAATAATGATAATAATAATAATAATTGTGGAGAATTTTTTATGTTCTGAGTGGGAACTTAGTCCGGGAAAGTCTCCTTATAACAGTTACATAAAGTTCAACAGGGGAGGATAATGAGCACTTACTCTCGGGGCACAAACGCCCTGCTAATACTTTACTGTCACAATTTACTAACCTTCACTCTTAAATACAAAAGGGGGAAGTTTTACTGTCCAGAGGCCGGAGAACTTCACACGTAGAATATATAAGTAATTTATGGCCTACTCTAGCTTTGTCAGGTCTATAGATGCTGGACAGGTATTTTACATTAATGTAATTAGACAAAATCCAAAATGGGAGCAGTGATGTAAAGTAGTTTAAAAGTTTAAAGATAAGGATCTTTACCTTCGAAGCAAATATATTAATGCAAAGTTCCTCGCTGTTACCACCTATAGACTTACTTAAGTTTACTCATGAAATATTGAGTATTTTGTCCCGTGATCAACTATTCAATTCACACATTAAAATAAATGAGGGAGCAAAAATACTAAGGAGGTTTAATTAACCTAATGTTGATTTATTACACAAATTTACATAAAAAGAAACGGACATCTTAACAAAGACAAAAATATCAAAAGAAATGCAAATTGAAATAATGAAAAATGGTTTAGACACGTGGTCTACAATAATTAATAATCAAAATGGGGTCGGCCACGTGGCCCATGTGACTCAGAGACTGTGCTAGTCTCCAAGCAAGAAATAATCACGGAAAAATATTTACACACAATCCCACCACACACAGTCCGAATAGTGTAAAAGCCAGGTTCCTTATAAAGTTAGAATTAGTCTAAGCTAAAAAATGGGGGAATAACTATGGCCATTTGTAGTACCTGCACTCCTTTGAGATTAGTCCTATGCCCGTGATGGCTGTTGACCTGGTTGCACTTTGCACTCTTTACTGGCCCACCCCAAGAATCCTCGTTTGTGGCAATAGGTTTCCAGGTTCCACTCCTTCACTGTCTCCAGCCGGCAGCCACAGAACTCCTTGGTGAGTCACGTTTTGGGAGAGGGGGTGAGCCAGAGGTGCACAGGTTCACTGATCAGGCAAGTCAGTAGGCCAGGGCGGCTTCTCGTCGAAAGGGCCCGACACTAAGGTCGAGGAGATCACCTGGCTTCATCTTGCCAAACAAGTGAGGAGCTTGATGCGCACGGTAATCCATTGGGGGTGCCATATCGGGACTTCAGGACAGGGCAATGTATTGTTGCAAGGAGTGCAGAGGAGGCAGGATTTTGTACTAAATACTTTAGAGAAATTTTGCTGCTCTGAGGGAGTTTATATATACAACAATCCTACCTATTCTGGCTTGCTAAAAATTAATAGTTTAAATGATTAATCAGCAATGGACTGGTGCGATGGGCATACATCTTAAAATTAACAAACCTTATTATTATTATTATTATTATTACTATCCAAGCTACAACCCTAGTTGGAAAAGCAAGATGCTACAAGCCCAGGGGCTCCAACAGGGAAAAATAGCCCAGTGAGGAAAGGAAATAAGGAAATAAATAAATGAAGAGAACAAATTAACAATAAATCATTCTAAAATAAGAAACAACGTCAAAACAGACATGTCATATAATAAACTATCAACAACATCAAAAACAAATATGTCATAAATAAACTATAAAAAGACTCATGTCCGCCTCGTCAACAAAAAAGCATTTGCTCCAACTTTGAACTTTTGAAGTTCTACTGATTCAACCACCCGATTAGGAAGATCATTCCACAACTTGGTCACAGCTGGAATAAAACTTCTAGAGTACTGCGTAGTATTGAGCCTCGTGATGGAGAAGGCCTGGCTATTAGAATTAACTGCCTGCCTAGTATTACGAACAGGATAGAATTGTCCAGGGAGATCTGAATGTAAAGGATGGTCAGAGTTGTGAAAAATCTTATGCAACATGCATAATGAACTAATTGAACGACGGTGCCAGAGATTAATATCTAGATCAGGAATAAGAAATTTGATAGACCGTAAGTTTCTGTCCAACAAATTAAGATGAGAATCAGCGGCTGAAGACCAGACAGGAGAACAATACTCAAAACAAGGTAGAATGAAAGAATTAAAACACTTCTTCAGAATAGATTGATCACCGAAAATCTTGAAAGACTTTCTCAATAAGCCTATTTTTTGTGAAATTGAAGAAGACACAGACCTTATATGTTTCTCAAAAGTAAATTTACTGTCGAGAATCACACCTAAAATTTTGAAAGAGTCATACATATTTAAGGAAACATTATCAATACTGAGATCCGGATGTTGAGGAACCACCGTCCTTGACCTACTTACAATCATACTTTGAGTTTTGTTAGGATTCAACTTCATACCCCATAATTTGTACCATGCACTAATTCTAGCTAAATCTCTATTAAGGGATTCACCAACCCTAGATCTACATTCAGGGGATGGAATTGATGCAAAGAGAGTAGCATCATCTGCATATGCAACAAGCTTGTTTTCTAGGCCAAACCACATGTCATGTGTATATAGTATAAAAAGTAATGGGCCAAGAACACTACCCTGTGGAACACCGGATATCACATTCCTATAATCACTATGGTGTCCATCAACAACAACTCTTTGAGATCTATTACTTAAAAAATCAATAATAATGCTAAGAAACGACCCACCCACTCCCAACTGTTTCAGTTTGAAAACAAGGGCCTCATGATTAACACGGTCAAAGGCAGCACTAAAATCAAGGCCAATCATACGAACTTCCCGACCACAATCAAGGGATTTTTGTACAGCATTGGAGATTGTAAGAAGGGCATCACATGCTCCAAGGCCTTTACGAAAACCAAATTGCAAACTAGGGAGTAGATGATTACCTTCAGCAAACCTATTAAGACGTTTT
>NC_090752.1:18171759-18176759 GCF_036898095.1 Palaemon carinicauda
CCACAACTGTCTGGGGGCTGTGGACGGAAAGCACATTGCCATAAAGAAGCCACCCAATGCTGGCTCTTACTACTACAACTACAAGGGCTTCCACTGCATTGTACTGATGGCAGTCGCAGATGTTTCCTACAAGTTCCTCTATGTGGATGTTGGGGCAGAGGGTGGTGCGTCGGATGGAGGAACATGGAGCAACTGTTCTCTGCATGATGCTATAGAAGACAACAGAGCTTGAGTGCCTCAACCAGAATCAATCCCTAATGATGACCACCCAGTGCCCTATCACTTTGTTGGGGATGACGCCTTTTCTCTCCGAACCTGGATGATGAAACCATTCTTCCATCGGTCACAAGTCCTACGAGAACGCATATATAGCTACAGGTTGTCTCGTGCCCGATGTGTCGTTGAGAATGCCTTTGGAATATTAAGTCAAAGGTTCCGTTGCTTCTTGACGACGATGCAGCAGAAGCCCAGCAACATCAAGCTGATAACCATGTGTGCCTGTGTCCTGCACAACCTCGTCCTCATCAAATACCCAGGTGCTTTGTCAGAAGTGGACTACAAAGATCCGGACACACATGCTCTGATCCCTGGTGCATGGAGGAATGAGCAAAACCTGCAGGGGCTGATAACTCTATCCGGCTATCATATCCAGAAGTATACAAAGGATCAGCGAGACTACCTTTCACATTACTACATGTCCTCTGCTGGTGCTGTTCCTTGGAAAGAAATCCTTTTCGTACCTCCATGAGCTGTATAGTTGTTCCATTTTGTTAATAAAAGAAACGTATCTTTTTCTTTTGTATTTTTTGTGGCCCTTTATTTTAGTTTCAATAAAAAAGCATTTGATTTACATATAAATAGCAGACACAAAATATGTACAAGTATTAAGAAAGCATTTTATTTTAACATTAAAAGCAGCAAACATGAAAAGTTTTTAGGCTGTTGATTTTAAGGTAAAAGAGAAAAAAGTGTGTTGGAATAAGAAATCATTTTATTTTTACATTAAAAAAGCAAACAGAAAAAAATTTGTTTTGCTCTTCATTTTAAGGTAATAAAGAAGAATAAGTATGCTGATAAAATAAAACATCATTTTATTTTTACATTCAAACCGCAAACTTAAAAATATTCCCCTATAGCTACGAGCCTCGCGAAAGGCAGGATCGGTACCTCGACCGTGTCGAAATCCCTGAACCAACACTGACCGAACAATATAAGCATTTTATGCGGAGCTAAATAGCTAAATTATTAAAGCAAAACAAACCGGGAACGTCGCTCTAGCAAACTAAACGACCCATAATAGCGAGCAATAGCATCCAGGATGCCTCCGGTAGGCAACAGCTCTTGTTTACGTTAATACCACTTTTAATTTAATTCAAAACGACAAGAGCTTACATTTATACATAGTAAAGATAATACTCAGCTTTCTAGGGGCAGAAGAGGCCGGAGAAGTCATCAAAATGTTGAATTAAATCCAAAATAACGAGAGAACATTTTTGTTTCTCTTCATTTTAAAGATATAGAAATAGTTTGAAATAAGATTTATATTTTTTTCACATTAAGACAGCAAATATAAAAATATATTAGGTTTATTTTTCTTTCCTTTTCATAAATTTTTTCGTTTCCTTTTTGTTTCTCTTCATTATAAAGATATAGAAATAGTTTGAAATAAGATAAATTTTTTTTCACATTAAGACAACAAATATAAAATTTTGGGGGTGGTTTATTTTTCTTCCCTTTTATTATTTTTTACTTTACTGTTTCTTTCTTTGTATTTTAAGGTAATAGACAAAATGTGTTTGGAAATATATAAATATTTTATTTACATTAAAACAACATATATGAACAAGTAACACACTTCATTTATGTACAAATATTTATAGCTATTTAAATTTCCTTGTCCTTGACTGGTGGGGTGTCAAGTTCTTTGGACGAGTAGAGGGGTTCAGGTGTCATGGCCTCATCTAGGTTGCTGTCGATGGTCCCCAGGATCAGGACAGGGAAGGTTAATGGACTCTTCAATGCCAACAGCGACGTTAATGAAGGTGCTGGTGAAGGAGCCTGGACAAGTGTGGGTGACGACTCTGACACTGATGGCTAGGTCACCTGGACAGGGGTGGATGACAGTGGAGTTGGCATCACTAGGTACCACTCCGTGGTACGGGGCAAGGAAGAAGGGCTTGAATGCGGCATCCAGTTATGACTGGCTGGACGAGGCTGCTGCTGCTGCTGCTGCTCTGGCTGTGCCTGCGAGGGTCCTGGTTGAGCGGACTGCCAAGGTTGCTGCTGCTGAGGGGGCTACCAAGGTTGCTGCTGCTGAGGGGGCTGCCAAGGTTGCTCATGCTGAGGGGGCTGCCAAGGTTGCTGCTGCTGAGGGGGCTGCCAAGGTCACTGCTGTTGAGGGGGCTGCAAAGGTTGCTGCTGCTGTCGGCCTGCCCAGGTCACTGATGGTTGTTGCTGTGCCTGCTGGAAGACCTGACTCTCGTCCCTGTAGCGTTGTGTAAGATTGATGCACTCTATTTGGAATTCGTGCCATCGGTGTACTGGGTTGGCACGCATGTAGCCTTCCAGCAGGCACGCAAAATCATGCACAATCTTGTGCTGGCTCATGAACGCTGGGGCCGCCGAATCTGCTTTTGAAACAAGCTGAAACATAAGGAATATATATATATATATATATATATATATATATATATATATATATATATATATATATATATATATATATATATATATATATATATATATATATATATATATATATTGTAACAATTTAGTAAAGCATTTTAATGCAACAGATTGCATTTGTTAAATGAAATGAATACTCACGCGACTCAATATATTGCTGAAATCCTTCTCCGACACAGAGGTATCGCTGTGAGTGGTGTCAAGTGTTCGGCTGGACCCCTTCCCCTTGTCCTTCCTGGTGGTGGTAGATGCATGGCTGTGAGAATCTGTCGACCTCACATCATCGTCGACATCACTGACTGTCTCTGCACCTCCTTCGGAGCCACGAAACTGCTCACTGGCGACTGTCTCTCCTCGGACAATGTGCTGTATTAGGAACGACCAAGTGTCCATGAGGAAGTCATCACGGCCACTCCTTTGGGCCTGGCCAGCTCAACTCTTCTTCTCCTTTTTCATAATTTTACCAACACTCGTCTTCAAGTTCTTGTATCGTTTCTTGCATTGGGAACCAGTGGCAGGAGTATCCAGCTGGCTTCCTATATTTCCCACCTGTTGTTCTTCAAAACATTGTTGATCCACTCCTTATGTTTTTAGTCAAACAGCATGGGGTTCTCCTTGACAAGGTCGACCAACGTAGTCTCTTTCTCTTCTGTCCACTGGTAGTCAGGGATGTCCTTCTTAGACACCCGAACCCGCTTCTTCTTAAATTCATCATCATTGGATACCTGGCTCTAGCTTGTATCCTGGTGTGTCTCCGGGATGACCATATCGAGACTTGAAAATGATGAATGAGGAGAATCTCGATCTTCGGCCTCCTCTATCACGTCTATTTTCCTACCCCTTAACTTTGGCTGTTTAGTTTTGGGCATGTTGTCTCTTCGCTGGCAGACTCTGGAATGGCTAGGAGTGTCCTCGGACCTCAATTTATATACCCCATAATCCCCTTTATCCCACGAAATCTCCACCCTAATCCCACGAGAGCTCCACTGGTGGAGTAGGCGGGCACTAGCTTGAGTAGACGGGCACTAGCGTGAACCGGCGGGAACTGGCGTGAACTGGAGTGAAGGATGCGGGAACTGGTGTGAACTGGAGTGAACGATGCGGGAACTGGCGTGAACTGGAGTGAACGATGCGCGAACATGCCGTGAACTGGCGTGCACGATGCGTGAACTGTGAGTGGAATGGGAAGCATGGCACGCATTGGTATGCACTGGCACGCCAGTTTCCACACTGTTAACTCTAGTTCACTCCAGTTCACGCATCGTTCACGACTATTTCATGACTATTTTGTGCGTGCCAATGCGTGCCACAAACTTTAAACATTTCAACGTTCTGGGCACGCATGACACGCATGCCACGCATCTTTCCAGCACAGTTCACAACATTTTCACGACTTGTTCACGCGAGTTCGGGCATCAATGCGTGGCACGCAGCGTGCAAGTGTCAGGTACCCTTTATGTGTCCCTTTATTACAAGAGCCCATACACCGAAGTCTCAGCATGATCATGATAGGTTGTTTGACCCGAAAGTCTCATAACAACCAATCGGGAGAGGGTTTGGTGACGCTAACCTCATAGCGGACTTTGAGTGCCATACCACCACCTAACCGTCATTCTTCTAACAAAGGGAGGGAAATCCGTTGACACTTACCACGATAAGTTCAACAATTCCCACTAAGATTTTAAGTCTCTTAAAATTCACATTTTATTTTTTTTTCTGATTTTTTTTTCACTACAATAAAAAAAGAAAATACCCCTTCTTACTTTTCTCTTTACATTCCCGCTGACTACCATCCTCTTCGGTTGCAGGCAAAAATTAAAATTAGAATCATAGGGCAGGTTGGCGTGTTACAATTGCAAGTTACACAAAGATGAATCTCACGCCCACATTAGGTCATACAGAAAAACAAAATTCAGGTTTAGATACATCATCACCGAAATTTGGAGCACAAAATCAGAACAATGATCATGTTTTACCAACAGTTTCTTTAATGCAACAAAATTTTTATATGAACCGATAAAATATTACATACACAAAATAAAAATAAAATAAAAAAAATACTTATCAATAACTGAGCAATATTATTTCTCCTGTAAAATAAAAGCATAAGTAATGATGTTCAATTTTCAACCCATGATTATCAATTACTTGCAACAGCACCGAAATTCTCAACAGAGACAAATTAATTTTTCTTTAAATACAGTATAACAACAATGAAAACATACTTAAAACCATTGGTAACAGCAGAATGAGTATCAATATAGAGTAACGAAATTTGAATCAATTTGTACATAAACTTGAATACAACAGAAACG
>NC_090752.1:18181759-18199259 GCF_036898095.1 Palaemon carinicauda
CTCTCTCTCTCATACTTCAAATCCAGTTAATTTAAATAAATTAATGCTTTTCTTCGTCATAGAGAAATAAAATTAAACTTCTGAATAGTACAGTATAGTATATCTTAGATAATTTCCAAATGTCAGGGGATAATATCAAGATACTTGTTCGGCTCATGAAAACTTTCTAAGTCAGTCTTGATATATTCAAACAATAATATCTTGAAGGATTTCTCTCCTCCAAAAAATATAATAATAGTATATATATATATATATATATATATATATATATATATATATATATATATATATATATATATATGTATATATATATATATATATATATATATATATATATATATATATATATATATATATATATATATATATATATATATATATATATATAACGGATTTTGAGCGAAGCGAAAAATCTATTTTTGGGTGAGATAGCCATGTCGTCCTGATGGAAGTTGCTATAGGGTAGCTTCATAGGGTATATTACAACTACGGCGATATTCCCAGAGAATTTACCTTATGGTACCAGAATTCTAACTCCTGGAGCGAGTATCCCTCGTGAAAGAGATATCGCGACATATCAGAGGACGTATTCTTGACACGCCACATGGAAATCTGCATCCTAGAAAGAGATTTCGTCTTGTAGGAGGGATTGGCAAGAAACGAATTCGGGAAAGAAAAAGGGGAGCCGCTCCCAAGGCTTCCTTATCCTCCGATTCGTACGCGTGCCTGGCGCCAATCCTGGCGCCATCTGTATTCCTTGTAGCGTACACGAGGTGCTACAGATACTGTATGTAGGGAGGGGTCCTAGAGCCCTTTCTTAGAAAGGCAAGGCCGGGACCATCAGGACGACATGGCTATCTCACCCAAAAATAGATTTTTCGCTTCGCTCAAAATACGTTTTTTTGGCTCAAGCCATGTCGTCCTGATGGAAGTGTACCAGAGCATTACTGTATTTGTGGATTCTCAGAACGTGCCGTACTCCCTGGAGGTAATTTTTCCCCTGTCGACTAGACCTAGAGACCTAAGATGTTACCGTTATACATCTTTTCAACTAACTATAAACTATGTTAGAGCTTCCTGCCCCCTACAGGGAAGAGTCCTACTAGACTCTGGAAAAGTTTCGAAGAGTACATATACCTATGTATGAATACCAGGCAAGCTAATATAGTGGTCTCGCCCTATATTAAGTAAAGCATAGTTTGTAAAGAGCCACTGCGTCAATATATATTGACCAGTAATCCGCACAATACTTGTATTGGACAAAGGTTTATATCCGCATAGGAAGAAAGTAATAAAACCGCCCTCGTCCCTTCATGGGACGGAGTCCTCCCAATAGGGGACTACATAAACCAATGCAACATAGCTTGCATAACAGAACAATTATATTAGAATTATCCCAGAAAAGGTACATAAAATAAATGCTCAATTATACCAATAAATTGACACAGGTGAAAGAGACGCAAGATTCTCAAGAACAAGTTTATTGACGGACAATAAATAGACAGGTTATCACCATATATATATATATATATATATATATATATATATATATATATATATATATATATATATATATATATATATATATATATATATATATATATATATATATATATATATATATATATATATATATATATATATATATATATATATATATATATATATATATATATATATATAAAGAGGATAACCCAAAACTTTAAGCATAAGTATGATAGTAAACAGAACTTGTTTATCTTAAAGAAAAAACATTAAATGCCACTTTTTTAAGATACCGAGGTATCAAGTCATAAAAGTCTGTATTACAAATCAATCACATTAGCGTTAAAAACGCTCGGCACACATGTCTGTACTTATGCTAGGTTCACCTTTGGAAAAAGAAACAGTCTATGTGGGCACTCGTTGCCCTTATTTAGTTTGTAGTACAGTATGTACCTACACACTCACCCTGGACTTAATCGTCCCAATTAAGACCACTGTTCCTCGCAGAGTTAAACAGTAGGATTAACTACGCGATCCACTGCTACCACAGATCTCTTTAGTTCCTCTACTTGCTTCGCATAGTGGCGAAAGAACACTCTGGAAGACTTCCAGCCCGTGTATGAACGGAGATGTTCAAAATCCATACAATTAAAGAAATTTAGGGATGAGGCAACTTTCTTCGGATCGTGACCTGCGGGTGTACTGTCAGGGTCCGCTCTGCGAATAAAATATGTGATTTTCGCTCTGAGTTGATTCAGTGATAAATTTGAGCCTGATGTTTCTCCCTTGAATAGTTGACCACCCTTGAAGTCTGAAGTTCTACGAAGATAGACCTTTAGGCATTCTACTGGACATAGAGATGCATCTTCTTTCAGAGGGCAGATTCTCCAGGGACCCCACCTGTTGGTGGGTAACTCATTCTTGGCGAGAAACGTAGGATCCGGAAACAGGTTCAGTTCCCCCCCCCCCATCCAGGAACTGAACTTGACCTGCCTCTCTCGAGAGGGCTACGATCTCACTAACCCTGGCCCCGGACGCGAGTGCAAATAGGAAAATAACTTTCTGTGTCAAATCCTTTAAAGCACATTCTTCATTGCTCAACAGGGAGGCGAAATGAAGAACTTTGTCTAAAGACCATGAGATGGGCTTTGGAGGTGCTGAAGGTCTGAGCCTAGCACAGGCTTTCGGAACTTTATTAAAGATCTCGTTACCTAGGTTGATCTGGAAGGCAAATAAAATGGGTCTCATCAAAGCAGATTTACACACTGAAATCGTGTTAGCTGCCAACCCTTGACCATGGAGGTGGATGAAGAAAGATAAGCAGAATTCTTTGCCTTTACAAAGGCCACCCATTTTCTCCAAGATGACTCATATTGCCTTCTAGTCGATTTGCACTTATATTCCTCTAGGAAGTCTATGCTGGCTTTCGAAATCCCGAAACGTTTTCTCACCGCAAGGGCGAGAAAATCATGAGCTGCAGGGTCCGGGTTATCTGTAATGGAGCGCAGACAGTCGACTTCTGGACTCGCTGGGTCAGAACTGGATGTGGTAGCGGCACAAACTTCAGCTGAAGTTCCAACGCCAAGGGGAACCACATGCTTTTCGGCCACTTGTGGGCCACTATTGCCGCTACCCCCCTTGAAGGATCTCAGTTTGTTGAGGACCCTCAACAGAAGGTTGTGAGGGGGGAACAGATAAATCCTGGACCATCTGTTCCAGTCGAGGGACATCGCGTCCACTGCTTCCGCTAAGGGGTCCTCGTACGGGGACACGTACAGGGGCAACTTCTTGTTGTCTTTCGTCGCAAAGAGGTCTATCTGCAGTTCTGGGACTTGATTCAGAATGAAGGAGAATGATCCTGCGTATAACGACCATTCCGACTCTATCAGTGTGAGCCTGGATAGAGCGTCCGCTGTCACGTTGCGGACTCCTTGAAGGTGAACTGCCGACAGGTACCACTTCTTTTTTTCTGCCAATCGGAAAATGGCTAACATCACCTGGTTGAGAGGTGATGACCTCGACCCTTGTCGATTCAAGCATCTCACAACCACCTCGCTGTCCATCACCAATCTTATGTGGATCGAGTGACGCGGGGAGACTTTCTTTAAGGTAAGGAGCATTGCCATAGCTTCTAGAAAGTTTATGTGAAAGGTCCTGGACTTTTTTCCGATGAGAGTGACCTCCCCATCCCTCCTTTGAGGCGTCTGAGTGAATTGTCATCGACGGGGGAGGTGGCTGAAGAAGAACAGACTTCTTTAGATGTCTGGCTTGGGACCAAGGACTGAGAAGAGTACGTAGCCGAGGCGGCACTGGTCTTCTCAGATCTCTTCGTGCGTTTGATGCATACCTTCTCCAAACTCCGGTTGCATCCTTTAGCTGTGCTCTTAGCACTGGGTCTGTCATCGAAGTAAACTTGAGAGAGCCTAGTACCCTCTCCTGTTCGCGTCTTGATATCCTTTCGGAATCTAGAAGTCTCTTGACAGAGCCCGCTATCTCCCTCCTTTTCTTCGTCGGGATGGAGAAACAGTGTGACAAAAGGTCCCAGTGGATTCCCACTTTTGGGATGGAGAAAGTCGAGACTTTTTTCTGTTGATCTTGAAGCCTAGGTACTCTAGGAACTGGATCACCTGACTGGAAGCTTGCAAGCATTCGGTCTCGGATGCTGCCCACACCAGCCAGTCGTCCAGGTAGGCTACTACCTGAATTCCCTTTAGGCGTAATTGTTTGAGAGCTGCGCTCGCAAGCTTCGTGAAAATCCTCGGGGCTATGTTTAGCCCGAATGGCATGGCTCTCAAGGCGTATAGTCTCCGTTGTAGCCTGAACCCTAGGTAGGGGGAGAGTCGACAGCTGATTGGGATGTGCCATTAGGCGTCTGACAAGTCTATAGAGACTGAGTATGCCCTCTTAGGCAGTAAGGTCCTTATGTGTTGCAGTGTTAGCATTTTGAATTTGCCATTCACTATGAACCTGTTGACTGGCGACAAGTCCAGAATGACTCTGAGCTTTTCTGAGTCTTTCTTGGGAACACAAAACAGCCTCCCTTGGAATTTGATGGACTTCACCTTTCGGATCACCTTTTTCTCCAACAGTTCTTGAACGTACTCCTCCAGAACGGGGGTGGAGTGTTGGAAAAACCGAAGGCACGGGGGTGGAGTGCTGTACCAGCTCCAGCCCAGTCCATTCTTGAGTAAGCTTTGGGCCCAGGGATCCCAAAATTTCATCAGTCTCCCTCCTACCAGTATCATTTCACTTGGACTGCCTTCCTGAGGTCTTGCCTCCCTGACCACGACCACCTCTGAATCCCCTTCCCCTTGAGGGGCGCCTAGACGAGCCTCTGGCTGCTCCTCTAGGCTTTGCTCGAAAGGAAGAAGACTGTCCTTCGAACGTTGGGGTGAATGCCGTGGACTGACCTGGCACAGCCTGGGGTACCCACTGAAAAGTGGTCGGGGTTTGTGCCACCATCTGGGGCACTGGATGCAATGGCAATTGCAGTTGCTGTTGCTGTCTAAAAGGCTTGGCTGGCCGAGACGGTAGCCTAGTCCTCATATTCTTCCTCTTTGGTTGAGGACCCTCATCCGGGGAAGACTTTCTTTTGATAGCCAGGCCCCACATCTGGAGAAGGTTTCTATTCTCCACGGCGGCCTTATCAACAACTTCTTTGACCACATCGGTAGGGAAAAGGTCTTTTCCCCAAATGTTGGAGGAGATTAACTTCCTTGGCTCGTGTCTCACCGTAGCCCCGGTGAACACGAACTCCCTGCAAGCTCTCCTTGCCTTGACGAAGCTATAAAGGTCCTTCGTCACTGTGGCTAGGTGAGACTTAGCCACCACCATGAACATTTCATGGACCTTGGGGTCACTTGCCATCGTCTCAAGAGTAGTCTGATGAGACATTGAGGCAGCCAGTCTTTTTTTTGTCTCGAACTCTCTTCGTAAAAGAGAGTCGGACAGCTTGGGGAGGTCCTCGCCGAATTGCCGTCCGGCAATATCAGCCTCCAACTTTCCCAGTGAGAACGTCAGATGGACATCCTTCCAGTCTTTGTGGTCCATAGGCAGGGCCAGCGACAAGGGTTTACACTCCTCCAGGGAGGGGCAAGGCTTGCCGGCCTTGACTGCCTTTAGGACAGCCGCAAACCCTTTCTGTAAAAAGGGGAAGGCTCTAGCAGGAGAGGACACAAAAGAATGGAGCTTCTTGCTCAATGCAGCTACCTTCGAGTTAGAGAAGCCCCTCTCCTTCATCGAGGATGAAAGTAGGGCTTGAGCCTTAGCGTGGTCCATAATTATGACCTCCTTCGGCTCTGTCTCCTCCCTTGAAGCTGGTTCTTTTCTCAGGCGGACATAGCAGTCCGGATATGATGCCTTGCTGGGCCAGAATTCCACCTCCTCTAGGGTAACTGAACCCAGTTTATCCGAGATGACGATCTTTCCAGTCGTCATCGGTATGTGCTCAGCATACCTCCATGGGTTAGCATCTGAGCATAAGGGAAGGTCTTTCACATTGAGCCTTTTCCGGGGCCCATGTGATTCTGCCAGGGACTGCATCCACAGTTCCATAGCAGCCACCTTCTCCTGATTCTCCTTCTGCATTTGTTGGATCATTCCAACAATCGAAGAGAGGGCCTGTCCCAGTTCTACTGGGAGACCGGCCGATGTTGAGGGAATAGGCTCCGGAATCTGAACCGGAGTAGCCGACACCTCGTCGACCTCATCCTCTACGACGTCCGGGGTTTGAACTTCATCCTGACCTTCTGCCAGGAGGTCTTGTTCCAAACGCTCGTCCACGTCAGACATCCTGTCATCTAACTGGATGTCTTGCATCGCGACTGCAACTTCAACGTCCACCTGGACCTGATCTTGGGGGATCTCCTCTTGAGGCTGGGGAATCACTGCATCAGCTGATGCCTTGGGAAAAAGATACGCCCTCATCTTCTCACTTGGAAGATAAGGGCCAGAGGTGTTCTTTTGGAAGCCCTTTACCCAGGTACGAAGCTTCTCCCTTGCTATATCCCTTGATTCCGCCGTCCTAGGGGAATCAAAAGCCTCAGTAATCAGGTTAGTGCATACAGTACATACCTGAGGGTCCCAATACTGGAGATCATCCTTGGAGACAGCGCATGCTGTGTGTCTCCTACAACACTCATGTCCGCAGAGGTTCTTGCTGCGGACGTTGCAGAAAACATTTCCGCACTTCGGAGGGTCCTCCTGTAAAGAGAAGAAATTTCCATGAGTATCAAGTGAACTATGTATCACTGGATATGCATAGTATAGCATAACAATTCATAAAGGAAAGACACACACTTGTGTTTCCCTCACAACCCATTGTTGCAGCCTTCCAGATAATAAAATCAAATGGTTAATCTCTTCTAGAGTAACCAATGCAAGGTTTCCAGAGGAAACAGGTGGAGCTCACACCTAAGCTAGGATTTTAAAATCCTGCATAATAGACAGGAAAGAACTCAGCTTCCTATCTGTAGGGCAACAGCAAAGGGATGTGCAAGAAAACATAATAGTGTTAGAAGACACAGTGCTGTACCAAAACCCTTACCATAGATTTTTCTTACTGTATATGTTATACTGAAGAATACTAGTACAGTATAGGGGGATGCGTGCCGGCCGGCACTTGCCGGCTGGCACACACCATAACTAGCTTTAAAGTATACTACTTAACAGCTATAAGGCGGCAGCACTCTGGTTCAAATGCATGTGCCGGTCGGCAGCAACTGCCAGCCGGCAACAGCCAATGTCGGCCGGCAATAGCTGCCGGCCGGCAACTACACAAGGTAGTACCCAGCTGCCGGCCACACTCTTGGTGACCGGCAGACAAGGGCTGACATAAGCTGGCCGGCAAAGGTACAAGACTGGTGCCAGCCGGCAGCAAAAGAACCAGAGGACTACACCTGCCCGGCTGCCGGCCTCATAGGCCAGCAGCCAGCCCCATAGGCCGGCAGCCGGCCCCATAGTCCGGCAGCCGGCCCCATAGGCCGGCAGCCGGGTCGGGTACAGCACTAGAAGAAAAATAGAATGGATGCCGGGATAAGAGTGTACACAACCTCCAAGCCCGGCAACCGAAAGAGTGCATATAAGGAAGGGGAGAAACTAATTCAGGCTTCCTGACCAATGCCGTCTGGCTCTACAGGCAGGCATGGATGAGGGACCAAGAGAGGTCCGGGCAGCACTCGAAAACATAAGACCCTTGCCGGCCGGCAGCTCTGCCGGCCGGCAGCTCTGCTGGCCGGCAAGGGGCTGAGTCAATTCCACATCCTAACCTATACTAGGTCCAGATGTAGAACGACGTACAGTACAGTAATGGCTAGGCCATTACGGAGAAAGAGGTGGAAGGGACAAGAGGGTCCTACCAACCTTGCTTTAGTGACAGATCACCCGCAGCCAAGAAACTTATCTTAGCTTAAGGGAGATCTAAGGGGGAAGGCCAGCAATACTTGCCAGCTCCCAGAGCACCAAAGCAAGGAAGGTGTTGCTACTCCCAGGGAAAGAAACTTATCCTCCCCCGAGAACAGCAACAAGGACTAGTCTGGTAGATCACAAAAGAAGGAATCATATCCACAGAAACCTTCGGTAGTGACCTAAGGGGGCTAAGCTCCCTTTGTCTTTGTCAGGCCAGCGAGGGGGACTCTGCCCAAGCCAGACAACACAGACTCAGACTAAAAAACTCTGTTGTTCTGTCCCTCTTTGAACCATACTACAGGAACAGGAAGGTACAGTAACACCCCAGTATAGTTTTATCGAAAATAAATTCGGAAAAAACCACTTAGGGATAAGCCCAAGGCTTAAACAGAGGGAAAGGGATTGCATACCTTCTCCGAAGAAAAGAAAGCAACCGGGGAGTATGATAAAGTATACTAAGGCTCCATAAGCAACTAGCCTAGGCACCAAGAGAATCGATTACCTAAATCACCGAAACTCACTCGTATACTATCTTGGAAATATTCCACACAGTCTTAAATGTATAAAATATAGCCTAAAGCTTCAATAAAATTTTTATTACACTCGGAAAAACCAAAATCATGCATGAAGTACTAGGACCAAACGACTAGGCTACATGGCCTACCGTAGGCCAGAATGGCGAATACTTCGACAAATTAATACTAAGCACGAAAGGAAATTCTATATAATGCTAAATAGCTAAAATTTATTAAAGCAAAACAACCAGGAATGTCGCTCTGACTAACTAAATTTATACCTAGCGAGCGACAGCGTCCAGGACGCCTCTGGTAGGCTACGGCTCTTGTATCAAAGATTAATCCTATTAATCACTCAAAATTTTACCAAGAGCCTGCATTTATACATAAAAGACATTATACTCAACTTATCAGAGGCCGACGAAGATGGAGAAGCCATGAAAAAGTAGAATAAATCCAAGATTTGCGAGAAACACAGGAAAAAACACCGAGTTGTTAAGCTACGCAAAAAGGAATACAGATGGCGCCAGGATTGGTGCCAGGCACGCATACGAATCGGAGGATAGGGAAGCCTTGGGAGTAGCTCCCCTTTTTCTTTCCCGAATTCGTATCTCGCCAATCACCTCCTACGAGACGAAATCTCTGTCCAGGATGCATATTGCCATGTGGCGTGTCAAGAATACGTCCTCTGATATGTCGCGATATCCCTTTCACGAGGGATACTCGCTCCAGGAGTTAGAATTCTGGTACCTTAAGGTAAATTCTCTGGGAATATCGCCGTAGTTGTAATATACCCTAGGAAGCTACCCTATAGGAACTTCCATCAGGAAGACATGGCTTGAGCCTAAAAATATATATATAACGGATTTTGAGCGAAGCGAAAAATCTATTTTTGGGTGAGATAGCCATGGCGTCCTGATGGAAGGTTCCTGTTTGGTAGCTTCCTTGGGTATAAGACTACTAAGATATTCCCAGAGAATTTAACCACAGGTTATCACAGAATTCTAACTTCTGGAGCGAGTATCTCAAAGGTTTCCCTTTAAGACATCGTAATACAACAGGGGACACGCATGTCTGAACGTGCCACATAGCTATCTTCACCCCGAACAGAGTTAATGCTTCGGTGTGTAAGGGCTGAGAATAGCTGGGAGCCGTTCCACAGCTAATCTCACTCGTGGCTACTACTGATACTCGAGACGTAAACAAACGGACGCCATTGCTCTGATGACGTCACGCCCGTCTTTATCCTGAAGCCAGTTGCTGCCCATCACCATGATACAATTGTGTAGGGTGGGAACAAAACTGGACGAAGTAGTAGGGAGGGTCCATCAGGACGCCATGGCTATCTCACCCAAAAATAGATTTTTCGCTTCGCTCAAAATCCGTTTTTTGGGCTCAAGCCATGGCGTCCTGATGGAAGAGTACCAGAGAATCAATGTATCGTGGTAGATTTTCCCCCAGTGTTAAGTGCCTAGGCATTGACAAAACAGCAAAGTAATCTTAGGTAAAGAACCATAGGAACGAAGTATCCTACCCCCCATTGGTAGGAAGTTCCCATGGGCTATGCCGACGTCAAAGTGGTATTGAAGGGCTATTCATCCTGACAGAAGAACTTTAAGAACTTAGAGATGAAGCAGAATGTTTGATATTTGTATAGGAACATTCTGAATTAGACCAGTGGTGGTTGGGCACTGTGTATAGAGTTCATCTCTTGGTTATCAGAAGTAAGTATTCGTGTAGGAACCTTACTGAGACAGGGTGAATATAATTTAGGATTAGACATCTTAAATTCTTCATGACCATAAGAGAGGAGGAATAAATAAAACTATGACAGTATGTATTTCATAGTAGGTAGGAGCTGAAAGAGACGCATAAGTAATAAAATAGAAATTTTATTTCACAATGCATAAATTAAATAATTTACAGCAAAAGTAAAGTTCATTTACAGTAATAATAATGTACATAGAAATAAAGGCTTGCTCTTGAATCTGAAAAGGAATTTCAGGATTAGTAGGTACTCGTTCTCGAGGAACGCAAGTCTTTAAACAACACATCATGCTCAAGGCATGCGGCACTTGTGTGACACTATGACATTTCACCTGGGATAAGAACAGTTATAAAAGCACTAAGTGTTTTTAGACATCACTATGAATCGCTCGAGGGTCAACATAGGCACCCGAAGAGTTAGAGTCCCAAGTAACTCACTGTTCTACGCAGAGTTAGGTGCAGGTTTCATAACACTACCTGCGGCTACCACAAAATGTTTGACTTCGTGCACTTGTTTCGCATAATGTTTAAAGAAAACTCGCGAGGACTTCCAGCCCGTAAAGTTTTTAAGGCTTTCAAAGTCCATGCTCTGAAAGAAATTCAGAGAAGATGCCACTTTTCTAGGATCATGACCAGCGGGTGTACTGTTCGGATCCGCTCTGCGAATGAAGTAGGTGATTTTCGCTCTTAATTGTTTCAGTGACAGGTCGCTGCCCGATGTTTCTCCTTTGAAGAGTTGGCCTCCACCAAAGTTCGAAGTTCTGCGAAGATAGACCTTGAGACTCTCTACTGGACATAGAGAGACATCCTCCTTCAGGGGGCATATTCTCCAAGGGCCCCATCTTTTGGTGGGTAATTCGTTTTTAGCGAGAAACGTCGGATCAGGGGAGAGGGTCACTTCTCCTGAATCGGCAAACAGGATGTGTCCCTCTTCTCTTGATAATGCCACTATTTCGCTGACTCGAGCTCCCAAGGCGAGAGCAAATAAAAATATAACTTTCTGAGTCAGATCCTTGAGGGGGCATGAATCGTTGTCCAAGTTGGAGGCGAAATGGAGTACCTTGTCTAGTGACCAGGAGATCGGTTTCGGAGGGGGTGCTGGGCGTAGGCGAGCACATGCTTTTGGTAATTTGTTAAAGATGTCGTTGGACAGATCAATTTGGAAAGCATATAGAATTGGTCTAGTCAAGGTCGATTTGCAGGTTGAAATCGTATTGGCTGCTAATCCTTGTCCATGAAGGTGAATGAAGAAGGACATACAGAAATCAATGGTGATTTCTTTAGGATTTTCTGTCTTGACAAAGGAGACCCATTTCCTCCAGGATGATTCATATTGCCGTCTCGTGGATTCGGTCTTGTATTCCTCTAGGAAGTCTAGACTTTTCTTCGAGATCCCAAACCTCTTCTTTGCGGCAAGGGAGAGAAAATCATGAGATGAAGGTCCTTGATTTTCGATGATGAAGCGAAGACAGTCGACTTCTGTACTTGTTGAGAGAGAACTGGGCCCGGGAGAGGGATCAGCTTGGGCTGCAGCTCCAGGACCAGGGGGGTACCAGTTGCTCCGGGGCCACTTGGGAGCCACTAGGGCCGCTGTCCCTTTGAAGGTTCTCAGTTTGGAGAGGACTTTCAACAGAAGGTTGGTGGGAGGGAACAGGTATATCTTGGACCATCTGTTCCAGTCCAGTGACATGGCGTCCACCGCTTCTGCTTTGGGGTCCTCGTACGGGGCTACGTACAGAGGAAGTTGATTGTTGTCGCTCGTTGCAAAGAGATCTATCTGAAGTTCTGGGACTTGATGAGAGATGAAGGAGAATGATCTTGCGTCTAGAGACCATTCCGACTCTATCGGGTTTGTCCGAGATAGAGCATCCGCTGTCACATTGCGGAATCCTTGTAGGTGAACTGCAGACAGGTGCCACTTCTTCTTCTCCGCCAGACGGAAGATTGGGAGAAGCACCTGATTTATCTGGGGCGATCTTGAGCCTTGGCGATTGAGACAACGAACTACCACCGAGTTGTCTAGGGTTAGACGGATGTGGATCGAGGGCGGCGGGGATAACTTCTTCAGAGTTAGAAGGACCGCCATGGCCTCCAAGATGTTTATGTGGAACGTCTTGAATAGTGGAGACCAGGTCCCTTGAGCCTGTTTCAGGTGGGAGTGACCTCCCCAGCCTTCCAGTGAGGCATCCGTGTGGATGTTGAGTGATGGAGGAGGGTGTTGGAGAGGAATGGACCTTTTCAGGGCCTTTGCTTCCGACCACGGCTTTAGGAGGCGTCGAAGTCTGTTTGGAAGCCGTCTCTTGAGGTCTCTTCGAGCGATGGATGCCGAGCGTCTCCAGACTCCCGCGGCATCCTTTAGCTGTGCGCGAAGCACTGGGTTTGTCACTGAGGCGAATTGTAGAGAGCCTAGAACTCGTTCCTGCTGTCGTCTTGAAATGCGTTTGGATTTCAGTAGTCGCTTGACAGACCCTGCTATTTCCTTCCTTTTCTTCTGGGGGATGGAAAGGCGGGTGTGACTGAAGATTCCAGTGGATTCCCAACCACTGAAACTTCTGAGCTGGAGAGAGGCGAGATTTATTCTCGTTGATCTTGAATCCCAGGTGTTCTAGGTACTGGGTAACTTCGTTGCAAGACTTTGCACACTCTTCGGGCGATGGAGCCCAGACTAGCCAGTCGTCGAGGTAGGCCATCACCTGGACGTTTCTTAGGCGGAGCTGTTGTACTATGGCATCCGCCAGTTTTGTGAAGATCCGAGGGGCCACATTGAGGCCGAATGGCATGGCCCCGGAAGGCGTAGCTTTTCCTTTGGAGTCGAAATCCTAGGTAGGAGGAAGCGTGATGGTTCATTGGAATGTGCCAATAGGCATCCGCCAGGTCTATAGAGACCGTGTAGGAACCTTGAGGCAGAAGGGTCCTTATTTGTTGAAGCGTCAGCATCTTGAATTTGTTGTTCTCTATGAACTTGTTGAGGGGGGATAAGTCCAGAATGACTCTGAGTTTGTCTGAGTCCTTCTTGGGAACGCAAAACAGTCTCCCTTGGAACCTGGTGGACTTTACCTTCCTTATCACCTTCTTGTTCAAGAGGTCTAGAACATATTCTTCCAGAATGGGGGTCGATTGTTGGAAGAACCGCTGGAAGGTTGGGGGTGGTTGCGTCCAACTCCAGCCTAGACCGTTCTTGATGATGCTGTGTGCCCAGGGATCGAAGGTCCAACGATCCTGGAATTGGCGGAGTCTTCCTCCCACCGGAAGCACTTCATTGCTTCTGGTGTCCCGAGGACTTGTTGCCTCGGCCGCTAGCTCCCTTTCCTCCTCTACCTCTGGAGGGACGACGAGATGCGTCTCTGCTTGCACCCCTGGACGAGCCTCTACCTTTGGCATGAAAGGTAGTGGATGGTTGCTCAAAGGCAGGGGTGAAGACCGGTGACTGTGACAACACCGGTTGGGAGACCAATTGAAAGGTCTGTTGTGGTTGGGCAACCACTTGGGAGGTAGCGGGTCCCGGAAACTGACGTCGTTGCTGACGTTGCTGGGGTTTTGGCTTTTGCGGTTTCCTCTTAGGCTGAGGTCCATCGTCCTGAGAGGGTTTCCTTTTTCTGGACATGCCCCACTTGTGGAGAAGGTTCCTATTCTCCGTGGCGGCTCTGTCGGTTATTTCCTTGACAAGGTCAGAAGGAAACAGGTGCTTTCCCCAGATGTTGGAGGAAATCAGCCTCCGGGGTTCGTGTTTCACGGTGGCACCGGCAAACACGAATTCACGACAGGCTCTGCGAGCCTTTATGAAGTGGTACAAGTCCTTCATTACTGTCAGTAAGTGGGATTTGGCTAGTACCATGTAGTGATCTGGTACTCTTGTGTCACAGGCCATCACTTCCAGTTGGACTTGATGAGAAAGAGATGCCGCAAGCCTCTCCTTCGTGTCTTGTTCCCGGCGAAGGAGGTGATCATTGAGCTTAGGGAGGTCTTCATTAAACTGACGTCCGGCGACGTCAGGATCGAGCCTACCCACGACGAAAGTATGCTGAACATTTTTCCAGTGTCGAGCGTCAGGGGGGGTCACGATGGAGAAGGGTCTGCACTCCTCCAGTGCAGGGCAGGGTTTCCCTTCTTCCGCCGCTTTAAGGCATGCAGCTAAGGCCTTTTCCAAGAAAGGAAGAACCGCAGTGTCAGGTGCGACGTATGTAGGATGCTTCTTGCTCAAAGCCGGAAGCTTAGAGCAGGTAAAGCCCCTACTCTTAAATGCGGAGGCTAGCATAGCCTGGGCCTTTGCGAGATCGAACACTATCTCTTCTTTAGGTTCGGTCTCTTCCTTCGAGGCAGGTTCGGAACGAAGCCGGACGTAACAGTCCGGGTAAGCCTCGAAGCTTGGGAAGAACTCCACATCTTCCAACGGGACCGTGCCGATCTTGTCACTAACAAAGATCCTGCCGTCGCAATAACCATATGCTCTGCATACCTCCACGGGTTGGCATGAGAGCAAGCTGGGAGATCCTTGACCGAAATCTTCTTCGGTTCTCTGGATCCAATCATTGACCTGATGGACTCCTGGTTCTCCTTCAGCCTGTCGTCCATGACGGCTCTAATCAGCCGGATCAGTTCTTGGGTAGAAGAGGAAGGATCCGGAGTCGAGGAGGTAGACGGAATGGACATTTCCGTCGGTGTAGGAGTAGGAGGAGGGATGGACGACGGAGCAGCTCCAAGCTCCGACTCGGTGTATTCCACCTTGTCTTCGTCCTCTTCGGCTCCTTGAGCCATAAGCGTCTTCTCCGTGTCTTCCGAGACGTCTGAGATCTGTTCATCATCCTCGGAATCTAAACGACACTCGTGCATGGACTGAGCCATGACCACATCAGGTTCCACCGTAATTTGGACAGTGGGGATTGCTTCTTTTGGAACCACTGAGTCAGGGGAGGCCTTAGGGAACAACAGGGACCTCAGTTCTTCGGTGGCCAGGTACGGTCCGGTAGCATTTTTCTGAAAGCCACGCACCCACTTGCGCAGCTTTTCACGAGAAATGTCTCTAACCTCCGCTGAGGGAGGGTTATGGAAGGCCTCAACTAGGTGGGCCTGGCAGACCGTACAATCCAGTGGATTCCAGAACTTCAAATCCCCTTTCTTGTCTGCACAAGGGGCGTGAGTCCTGCAAGCCGTATGCCCGTAAAACTGCGGGCGTTTCACAGCGCAGAAGGCGAAGTCACACTTCATCTGCTCCTCCTGTGGAAGAAAGAGAAAATGAGTATGGGGGAGTCATAAGAATGGCTCTCAAACTAAGTTAATATTAATCATTAATTTTAACTTAAAGGTGTGATGCATAGAGAATGAAAACAGTAAAGGAGAACACGCTCCATGCATCTCGCCCGGCTGGTTACCATAAGCTTGGTCCTGGGATAATCCAAATGACCGAGATCATTGGATATAGTTTCCTAGGATTCCCAGTATTTTGGAACTCCATGGAAAACCAAGGACAAGATTGGGATCGAATTCATTCGGTTCCCAGTTAAGAGCCAGAAGGCCTCATTAAAGGTAACTGCTTCTGGCAACCAGCCGTGCTAAGATGCACATAGCATGCTGGAATTAGAAGAATGCAAAGAGACAGCATGATCACTAATAGAGCAGTACTAGGTACTGATCTTAATAGCAAAAGCAGCTTATCTGTTTGCCATGTAGGGCTATCCTAGTCTTATGATAGCTACAGTGAGGGGGGGCAGGTATTCTTGACGCCTCCGAGGCATCCGGCAAGCCGCCGGCATGCCGGAGCTCGCTCCAGCATAGATTCTGGCATTAGAACAGACAATTATCAAAAGTCAGTTAGATACCAGGATGGCGGCCGCCGGCACAACGGCGGCACGCCGGCAGGAAGCGGCGGCTCCGGCAGTCGGAGGATGCCAGGTTGGTGACTGGGATAAGGATGGTAAAGGTAGTATCGGGTTGCCGGCAGTATATGCCGGCACTCCGGTGATCGACCGGCAGGCGGACGATTAGATAGGAGTAGGAGAGCAGCCGGTAGTAGCCGGCGGCAGCCGGCAGTCCCTCGGTACACGGGGGGCTGGCGGCAAGGGTAGGGAAGTCACCAAGAAGGAGGCAGGTATTACCGACAGTAGAGGCGGCAAGAGACCGGCACCCGGATAGATAGAGAGACAGGGGGAGGGGGGAAAGGGATGCAGGAAGTACCGTCAGGGTTCCAGACATCCCTCCCCCTCCCTGAGAGGGTGTACCCATGATAGAGGCAGGCTCTAACATCCATGAGCAGGGGTCACTAGGGACCGGGAGCTAGGTAGCCCAAGGGAGGGCTAGGGAACACCCAAGAGGGGGGGGGGAGACTCCCATATGCAGAACTATACTAGTAACTAACCTTATAGGACACTATGAAGGTATATGTACCAGAGCGGACTGCACAAGGAAGCTCGGGTAGCCCTACTCATCCACCCTAAGGAGGAGTTGTAGGACAGGGGACAGATGAGTATAAACTAACCTAAGCATAGGCTAGGCTATACAAGAGATAGGTGGGGAGGGAGAAGAGAGGGGTCTTCCCAGGAAGGGTTTCTGTACCAGAGCGGCCACTAAGGGAAGGGAGGACACTCCCTAACCTAAGATCAGGCTGATCGGCTAAAACGGTGCAAGAGTACAGTTTCAGCATGGAACAGAGAAACCTTCCTAACCCGACCTAGAACAGGGCTAAAAGTCCTGAACTAGGCAAGGAAGAAGACATATCGCTATCGCAGGAAAGTCATAGACTATCCTAGCCATAGAGGTAGGCTAGCCTAACCTCACTCTCAGACGCAATCCTAAAGGGGGTTCATTCCTTTAGGGAGGACCGAGAGGCGATATATACTCTATTAGACAATTAATCCCTTTACTCAGAAAAGGGATCAAGGCTAAATAGAGGGAATGCCAAGGCAGGGGATGAAGGAAGCATATAGGGGTCCTAAGGTTAGGTTAGGCTAGAAAGAATCACTGACTAGCCTATCCCCTATATGGTCCCTGAAGGCGAAAACATTTGCATCACTGTCAAAAGTATTGTAAAATAATAATGCCACTATCTTCATAACTTAGTCTAGGATCACTAATAAATCATGCATGAACACTTGTATGTAGGCTCCTGGCCTGGGGGCTATAGTAGCCGACTGGTATGAGGTCAATCGATGACCGATAAAAAGCGTCTAAACACGATATAAAAGTTCCTAGCTATGAAGACTAAATAAACTAATGTATTCGATTAGTATATAATGCCGGGAGCGTTGTTGTGGCTAACTAAATAAGACATGCAAAACAACAACGACGCCATAAAATGGCGGGTCCGGTAGAGGCACAGCTCTGCCACAAAACAT